>NC_138780.1:177941779-178026608 GCF_965119305.1 Pelophylax lessonae | reverse complement strand
AGCCACCCAGGGGCCTTATCCTTTTCCCCCAGCCACCCAGAGTCCCTCTCCGTCTCCCCACAGCCACCCAAGGGCCTTCTCCCCCAGCCACCCAGGGGCCCTCTCCTTCTCCCTCAGCCACCCAGAGGCCCTCTCCTTCTCCCTCAGCCACCCAGAGGCCCTCTCCTTCAGCCACCCAGAGGCCCTCTCCTTCAGCCACCCAGAGGCCCTCTCCTTCAGCCACCCAGAGGCCCTCTCCTTCTCCTTCAGCCACCCAGGGGCCCTCTCCTTTTCCCCTAGCCACCCAGAGGCCCTCTCCTTCTCCTTCAGCCACCCAGGGGCCCTCTCCTTTTCCCCTAGCCCACCCAGGGGCCCTCTCCTTTTCCCCTAGCCACCCAGAGGCCCTCTCCTTCTCCTTCAGCCACCCAGGGGCCCTCTCCTTTTCCCCTAGCCACCCAGGGGCCCTCTCCTTCTCCCCCAGCCACCCAGGGGCCTTATCCTTTTCCCCCAGCCACCCAGAGTCCCTCTCCTTCTCCCACAGCCACCCAAGGGCCTTCTCCCGCAGCCACCCAGAGGCCCTCTCCTTCTCCCGCAGCCACCCAGAGGCCCTCTCCTTCTCCCTCAGCCACCCAGAGGCCCTCTCCTTCAGCCACCCAGAGGCCCTCTCCTTCAGCCACCCAGAGGCCCTCTCCTTCAGCCACCCAGAGGCCCTCTCCTTCAGCCACCCAGAGGCCCTCTCCTTCTCCTTCAGCCACCCAGGGGCCCTCTCCTTTTCCCCTAGCCACCCAGAGGCCCTCTCCTTCTCCTTCAGCCACCCAGGGGCCCTCTCCTTTTCCCCTAGCCACCCAGGGGCCCTCTCCTTTTCCCCTAGCCACCATGGGACCCTCTCCTTTTCCCTAGCCACCATGGGACCCTCTCCTTTTCCCCTAGCCACCCAGGGACCCTCTTCTTTTCCACTAGCAACCCAGGGACCCTCTCATTCTCTTCCAGCCACCCTCTCCTCCCCCAGCCACCCATGGCCTTCTTCTTTTCCTCCTCCCTCCACCAACCATTCTAAGACTCTTCCAACTTCCCTGGGGCTACTAACCCCCTTTGCGTAGTAGACACCAAAATCTATGACCAGCCTGCAGAGTGACAAGTCACGGCCTGGGTTACCTGAAAGTTCCTGGGCCAGGGCAGGGCTCTCCTCCCAGAGCAACAACCGATGATAGCGGAGTGAGCTGACTGGGCAGTCACTTCCTACTGATGCAGGTACACGCCCACCGATTCCTCCACATCTTAGGATTACATGATCAGATGGCCAATCCCCAGGCAGAGAAGGCGGGGTAAGTGTCAGCAGACAACTGGCAGCCGCAGTGAAGGGACTGCAGCACACTACTGCAACTTTTATATCCGAGGATTTAAAACAATCTTTTACTCGGGAGATTTCCCTGACAACGCCCTTCTAAATGTTGTCGTTCGGCCACTGGCCACGAGGCCCCTGTAGGTGTGAGGCCTTAGGCGACCGCCTAATTTGCCTAATTAGAGAGCCGCCTATGAATACATGCATAGATGAAATACATGCATAGATACATATATACAATATACAATACAATACATGCATAGATGAAATGGTTCCCAAACATGTGGTATATTGTTTGGAGATGATCTGCTTTTTTACATTTCTTGAAATATTGTTGTGAAAGCAAAAATATGCTTGAAAGTCTGAGAAGAGATACATTCACCCTGTTTTTAGAACGCTGTACTGACACAACTGAGCATGCCCAGACTAGAAAACTAGTCACAAACCTACTCTCATTTAGTTTTAGCCCCGTGCTATAGTAAAATCCGAAATGTGTGAATGCCTAACAAGCGTGAATTTGTGAGAGCTAGCAAAATTTGTACTATTTATATATAAATGCAACTGTCAACCATTGATTCTCATTGTATAACTGTTACTTCCACAAAAACATCTGTTTTAATTTTTTTTTAATACTTGAGGCATACATACATGAAGAGACAGAAATCATTTAGCTGGTGGACGTGTCCTTTACTGGGTGGGTATAGGTGTGCTATCAATCCAACCTATGTTATATAAAGGCCTGCACCAGTGCAGTTTGCTTTGCAGGAGAAGAGGCAAGATTATTTGCAGGCGGGTTGCGATAGTGTCCATAATGACCCACACCGACTGTGGTTTGATGAATGTTTTGTCTGTTTGCTGTAATTGTTTTGCATTTTGGCCGTCAAAAGTGTATTTTTGTGTGTCTTTGTCCAGTGTGACCATACGTTTCTTGTTTGTGTGCATCAGCTGACCTTTCTCTTTTGATTGTTACTTACAAATCTCATGTGTTGGACAGCTCCTAATGTTGATTTCATTTCCTAAATAGTTTTTATAAAAATTAAGCTTACGGCTAACCCTAACCAGAAATGGATGTGTGTGTGAATTTGGAGGGGTGTAGTTATTGCGCTGCCTTTTTTATTTTGTTATATTTTATATCTTGTGTTTTGTTTGTTTAAAGCTGCACTTAAACTTTTAAGCCGCCGTTCACATTACCGCGACGCTACTTCCTACCTAAGTCGCGGTGCGAGCAGCGCGCCACGACCTCGGAGCGGCCGCCACGGACTTCATAACATTGAAGTCTATGGCGGTCGCCTCCTGGTCGCCCCAAAGAAGCTCCGGACCCTTTTTCTAGGTCGGAGCGACTTGTGTCGCTCCTATTAGAACGGGTCCACAGCTTTCCTATGGGAGGCGACCTGCGGCGACCTGTGAGGCGACCAGGTCGCCTCACAGGTCGCCCTAGTGTGAACCGAGCCTGATAGGGATGGGGTGGTGAGAGTTGTTATACCCTAAAATGTTTGACATGGTTAGTGCTCACCCTATTTTTGTCCCTGCTGTACACTATGGAACCTAAAGTGTCCAATTTAAGTGTTTCTTTTAGATTGTAAGCTCTTCAGAGCAGGGCCCTTCTAACCACATTATAAAGTGCTGTGAAAAATATTGCAACATTAGATGCCAGTCAATTTTTTTGGGCAAAGTATCTAAATAAACAAATTAGTGTTCCTATTGTCCAAATAAAATGTAGAATTGATTTTGATTTCTTTTTTTTTTTTTTTGAGATGTGTTAAAATATATTTTAGAAGTGAAATGTCTTTATTAAATCTTAAAAAAAAAAAATCAAAAATCAATTCTACATTTTATTTGGACAATAGGAACACTAACTGCCTATTCACACTACCGCGACTTGTCAGGCAACTTGTCAGCCTGACAAGTCGCGGTCCGTTGCGGTCCATACAGTGTTACAGGACCCATTCTAATAGGAGCGATACAAGTCGCTCCGACTTAGAAAAAGGGTCCTGTACTGCTTCGGGGCGACCTCGGAGCGACTTGCATAGACATTCATTATATGAAGTCCGTGCAAGTCGCGCTGAAGTCGCGGTGCACGGGACTTCACAGGTCGCCCTCGAAGTCGGAGCGATCTAGTGTGAACCGGCACTAATTTGTTTATTTAGATACTTTGGCCAAAAAATTGACTGGCATCTAATGTTGCAATATTTTTCACAGCACTTTATAATATGGTTAGAAGGGCCCTGCTCTGAAGAGCTTACAATCTAAAAGAAACACTTAAATTGGACACCTTAAATTTCATAATGTACAGCAGGGACAAAAATATCTATTAAATCTACTTTTCTACAAAATAATTGTATTCTGCACACAAGCAAGTCATTAAATGGAGAGAAAAAAAAACTAAACGAGCAATGCTGATTTTCAGGTCCCAATGATTTTTGCTATGCCCTAGGTAAACTATTATGTTAAAATAAGTATCAGTTGCCCACCCCTTAAATACCAATTTTTAAATAATTATTAGGGAAATAAGCATATTGAACACATGTGAAAAGATGTTAGCAAATTTGAATTTATTGCGATCGCGCATATCTTTTCACAATGGCGCACAACTGGTTGCCCGGGCCGGCTCCTGGTCTGGAAATGTATCCTCGTGTGTGGAAGGACGTTTAGACGCACTTGCAAGTGTTAGTGCTGCTCAGAGTTGTCAGCAAGTTACCATGGTAAGATCACTTTTTTATCATGAGATGGGTGATAGCAGCACATTATACAAGGAGCGGACACACACGGAATGATTCACTGGCTGCTTTTTTGATAGAGACTTTTGAACTTTATTACACATTTGGACTTTCGGAGAGGTTATTTATTTGCTTTTTCACTTTGGATCTATTTGCCTTGTTTGCACTTTATTCCATCAAGAATGGTGTCTCTGCACTACATTGCACTTTATTAGAGATTCACCTTATTTGGCACAATTTATATTTTATTTTTAGGGTATTTAATGTATGGTTTTTTACACTGCCTTTTTTACATATTGATTCCTTTTAGCAGCGATACCTCATTCATTCATTCATTTGATTCATTTATTCCCCTTGTTTGCACTTTACTTAATCAGAGACGGCGTCTCTGCACAATATTGCACTTTATTAGATACTTACCTTATTTGACACTAGGGTACATATATATTTTTACACTGTCTTTTTTCCCCTTTTTTTGAGCGGTGCTACCATATTCATCTATTCATTGTCTTGTTTTTGGTTGCCTCATCCTGGTGATATTCACATGTCACTCAATCAAAAGTTCGCCATTCACAGAAAATGGCACAGATGAGTCGTCTCTGGTCACATTTTACCAGTTTTCCCGGACAGCTGATTGTGTCTGCATATGCCTCAATTAAAGGCTAAGTTCACTTTTCATTTTGCTAAATTCCAGCTCCTCTGTGTAGCAATATACTATTAATGTACCTCTCAGTGGTGTCTGGTGCTCCATGGGCTGGGGGGGGGGGGGGGGCTGCAGAAGGACCAAACCAGCCCGCACAGGATACCCCCCCCCCCCACCAGTTGCCGGCTCACTCACCCTCTCACCCTGGACATGTGGAGGGCAGTCGGCAGTCAGCAGCAGCGGCGGTGGCTGCAGCTTCCCCATCGGTCTCCTGCGTCTCCTCCCTCCTCCTCCTCGGCCAATGGCATGACTTCTCCTTTCGGCCAATCAGGAAACGGGACTCAGGACCCGCTTCCTGATTGGCCAGGAGAAGAATCCGTGTGACAATAGCGAATATTCATTTGCTATTGTCACACAACTGGGTGGGCTCAGGGCACAGTGCTCTGCGCCCCGAGCCCACCCTTTTTTGAAGCCTATTAAAGCCTCTGGTTCTAATCACGTGCTTATAAAAAAAAAACCCCATTGGAATCCATGCGTCCGGCGCCCTGCATGTAGATTAGGGGGCCGGACGCATGAATGGGGGGGGGCGCCCCTGCGCCCCCAATGGACGGGCCGCCCCTGGTACCTCTGTTGCAAAACAATACACAATTTCTTTAATTGAGAGAAGGCCTAACCTGTGCATTTGCTATATTTCCTTAGAACGCTTCATCTCTCGCTGGTATGTAGATATTAGACATAGAAACCAGTAATACTGGCCATGCACTATATGAAAAATCGTTCCAACTCATTTTTGAAAAACGAACACTCGGCTGTGAGAGCAGACGATTGTGCCATCATGTAATGACTGATAAATCCTTCTATGGACATAAATGAATTCTTTTTTTGTTTGTTTTTTTCACATATGCCTAGTACAAAAAGTTTGGATGAGAAACACATTAACCTTTCAATATATCGTTCATTCGGCAGAAAATTTACAAACCTGTGCTTCGGTATTTTTTTGGCTCAAAAACATCACAACCGATTACAGATTTGTGCTCCTTAACTAGCCCAAAAACGAAGGAACTGTCCAAATGACTGAATTTCGGGTGATTTTTCGTATAGTGTATGGCCAGCATAAGACACAGGAAGGAATTCATCAGCTGATCTCATTAGCACACACCTGTGGCTGCGTTCCCTCATTTGTCTAAAAGAGCCCTTATATGGACACTAGATGGAGCTGACAATCACTGACAATCATAGGGAATAGGGACATATTGGACACATTACAGGGATTATTTGTGGCAGCTGTGTAATTGCCTCAATTATTTAGTATTTTTTTTTTTTTTTTATAAATACAGATGGTTCATTATTATTATTATTATTATTTAGACATTATTTCTCAACCCTGTATTGAATTCAGTTTTAAATGCAGGTCGCCGTAGGTTCTAATAACCGTTCTAATAGGAGCGACACAAGTCGCTCCGACTTAGAAAAAGGGTCCGGAGCTTCTTTGGGGCGACCCGGAGCGACCGTCATAGACTTCAATGTTATGAAGTCCGTGCCGGCCGCTCCGAGGTCGCGGCGCGCTGCTCGCACCGCGACCTCGGAGGTCGCCCTGGGAAGTCGGATCGCCCCAGTGTGAACAGGGCCTTAGCCAAGAGGCGCTGTGATCAATAGCAGGGAAATGAAGACGTTCTGGATGGCCGCACTCCAATGCAAACACCTTTATTAACATAGTAAATCCATAGAGCATAAAAGCATAGGAGACACTGTTACAGCAAACCACTAACGCGTTTCACACCCCCTCACTGGTGCTTAATCATAGCTGCTATGATTAAGCACCAGTGAGGGGTGTGAAACGCGTTAGTTGTTTGCTGTAACAGTGTCTCCTATGCTTTTATGCTCTATGGATTTACTACGTCAATAAAGGTGTTTGCATTGGAGTGCGGCCATCCAGAACGTCTTCATTTCCCTGCTTGTATTGCAGAGCTAGAGGTGGAGGTGTATTTTGGAGTGCTGACACCTGGAGCGGTAACAATCTTGTTTTGCACTGTGATCAGTGTTGGGGTAGTTACTCAAAAAATTTAAGTAGTTACTTCTGTAAATTGTAATGAGATTACTTTACTCTTTTCTGCATTTGAAAAGTAACTTCACTACTTATTACTTTACTTTACTTTCCTCTTTCTTAATTGACCGTGTAGAAGAAGATACATGACACTCTTTCTGCATAGAGTTTATTGTATAAACACAGGCTTTGGGAAACATGAGAACAAAACCAGAAAAAACAGAATAAAACATAAAGTGCAACAAAAAGTCATAAACTTCATCCCTCTCTATTCTTCGAAATAACGATTGTATCGCACGGCTTGGGTAACGCAGGAAAGCGCGTTCCTATAGCCTAGTAAAGTAGTGTAGTTACCTCCTATAGCCTAGTAAAGTAGTGTAGTTACCTCCTATAGCCTAGTAAAGTAGTGTAGTTACCTCCTCTAGCCTAATAAAGTAGTGTAGTTACCAATATTAGTATTGTAACTATTTACATTACTTCATTACCAAAAAAAGTAATGTACTTACTGTAATCAGTTACTTTGTAACTCGTTACCCCCAACACTGACTGTGTTTAATGTTTTGGTTGCATGATAAGAACACACCTTGAATTCTAATTCTTCTTCGCATGAGATCAAAGTCCAAAGAGCTGACAGTTCAATAAAATATTGACACTAACAGCATATGTTTCCTTTGTCACCATACATGGCAAACCCTGACCTGTATACCTGTATATGGTATGAATGCCAATGTGACCTAATACGGAGAAGTCTGGGTTCATTCTATAGACGACATACATAATCCCAGCCACACAAGACATTTCTTATTTTATATATATATATATATATATATATATATATATATATATATATATTATTTTTTTTTTAATTTAAATTCTCATCATAAAAAATTACATAAGAAAGAAAAAAAAAAAAAAACAGTTAACAACATGAAAATGTACGATAATGCCCATTAGTGCCTATTTTAAAATTTCCTATTTCAAAGATTCCTATTTTACGTTTCCCATTTTGACCACTTCTGGACCGGAAGGATTTGATTTGCCCCTTTAATGACCAGGCCATTTTTTGCGATTCGGCACTGCCTTACTTTAACATAAAATTGTGCGGTCGTGCGACACTGTACCTAAATGTCTTTTTTTTTGCCACAAATAAAACTTTCTTTTGGTGGTATTTGATCACCTCTGCAATTTCTATTTTTTGCGCTATAAACAAAAGAGAGCGACAATTCTGCAAAAAAAAAAAAAACAATATTTTTTCACATTCTGCTATATATAACATTCCCCCCCAAAAAAATTAAAAAATCACATTTTTGTAAACATTCTAGGCCAATTTGTTTCGGCTACATATTTTTGATACAAAAAAAAATCGCAATAAGCGTATTTTGATTGGTTTGCACAAAGGTTATCACGTCTACAAACTAGGGGAAATATTTATGTTATTTTTATTATTTTTTTTTTTTACTAGTATTAGCGGCGATCTGCAATTTTTTAGAGGGACTTCGACATTGTGGCGGAGAGATCAGACCCCTAACTGACATTTTTTACACTTTTGGGGGTACCAGTGACATTACTACAGTAATGCTAGAAATATACACTGTTACTGTACTAATGACACTGGCAGGGAAGGGGTTAATACAGTGGGTGATCAAGTGGTTAAACGTAAGCCTAGGGGAGTGATTCTAACTGTATGGGGGCGGGGCTTTTGAAATGATCACAGAGACCTGTGATCCTATATAGAAGGATCACAGGCACTCTGTGATCATTCCTGAGAGAAGAACGGTCAGCTGTGTTTACAATAACTGACCGTCCTTCTCTCTCAGCGGGGAGCAATCGCGGGTGGCTGGCTGCAATCGGAGTCCCCGCTGCTAAGTGGGGGTGGGATCGCACCGCCGGCGGCGCGCGCTCGCCTCCTAGCAGCAGGCGCACGACCGACGTAGGGCTACGTCGGTTCGCGCAGGAGGGCTGCCTGCTGCAGTATATCTGCGGTGGGCGGTCCTTAAGTGGTGAAAGATTTAAGTGATGTTTTTTATTTAGGTCTGCAGAGTTATGATATTCTTAAAAAAAGATAGTGCTAACCCACGCAGCAGCCGGGGTTCTCTGTTCTGCCACAACTATCTTAACTGGTCGGTCCCCAATGACACACACGGTTATAGACTAAAAGCCATTTATACCTGCAGACTTAAGAGTTGGTAGGCTACCTACTTTAGAAATGCACAGGAATTAGGCCACAAACAACTTGGTGGTAAATTAAGTAACTATGTTATGGCAAATGCAACAGTAAAACGATAATTATACAGACTTAAGAGCACTATATGATATAAACAATCAATGGCGCACTAACTGGCACTCAAAAGGCTATGGCGAAGCTAAATTGAACTATGGTGCAACTGGAGTTTCTAGATTTGCATCAACTAACTCGGAAGAATAAAGGGGTCCTTTATTTAAGGTGGTAATTAAACTCACTTAGTGCCTTATGTGCAATATATCAGCCTCAGAACCTGTGTAATTAATATGTGTCCTGGATTATAGGGATGAGGTGGCAACCCTAGTCCTTGTATGTACCTGTGTGTAAAAGTGGGTGGGCATGTACATAAAAGGGGTACCCCTGAAAGTGGATGAAAGTACCTGGAGCCTAATAGTCAACGCTGGCCCGCTTTTAGTGGGGCCCTTTTTTAGGTGGTGCATGTGAGTGATTCTTTTTGTTTTTTTTTAAATTGTGTTTATTAACCACTTTAAGACCGGAGGATTTTGCTGCTCAAAGACCAGGCCACTTTTTTCAACTTGGCACTGTGTGACTTTAACTGACAATGCTGTACCCAAACAGAATTTACGTCCTTTTTTTCCCATAAACAGAGCTTTCTTTTGGTGGTATTTGATAACCTTTGCGCTTTTTATTTTTTGCGATATTAATAAAAAAATGTGAAAATTTTGCGAAAAGTTGACATTTTCTACTTTGACTGTTTAAAAATATCCAATATATTCAATTTTTGTCATATATTTAGGCCAAAATGGATTTAGCTACATGTCTTTGACAAAAAAAATCCTCAATGAGCGTATTTTTATACACTTTAAGACCGGAAGATTTTACCCGCTTCCTGACCAGGCCAAATTTTGTGATTCGGCACTGCGTTACTTTAACGGACAATTGCGCAGTCGTGCGACGCTGTACCCAAATTACATTTACGTCCTTTTTTCCCCACAAATAGAGCTTTCTTTTGCTGGTATTTGATCACCTGTGCGATTTTTAATTTTTGAAAGAGCGACCATTTTGAAAAAAAAAAGCAATAATTTTCATATTCTGATATAAAACATTCTCAAAAAAAAATTTAAAAATCAAAATTTTTTAACATTTTAGGCCAATTTGTTTTCTGCTACATATTTTTGTTAAAAAAAATCGCAATAAGCGTATTTTTATTGGGTTGCGCAAAAGTTATCGTGTTTACTAACTACGTGAAAGATTTGTCATTTTTATTGTTTTTTTTTTTACTAGTAATGGCGGCAATCTGCGTTTTTTTGCGGGACTGCGACATTGCGGCGGACAGATCGGACCCCTAGCTGACATTTTTGACGCTTTTGGGGGGACCAGTGACATTACTACAGTAATCAGTGCTAAATAATATGCACTGTTACTGTAATAATGACACTGGCAAGGAAGGGGTTAACACTGTTGGTGATCAAGGGGTTAAATGTGTGCCTCATGCTTACTGACGTGTGTGGGGGGAGGGGGTTCTGTGACAGACACAGAGATCGCAGGTTCAGCTATGCTGAATCCTGTAATCTCACCCTGTCTGTCACAGAGAAGATCCGCCTGCTTTGTTTACACAAGCAGGCGGATTTTCTCACACTTTCCCCAACGTTCGGGGAAGAGAGCAATCGCTGCCTCTCCTCCTCCGGCCCAACTCCCGCTGTGTCTAAACACAGCGGGAGCGATGTAGTCTCTTATTTCTGGGTCTGACGATGGAACGACTCGCCCTCTCCAGCTCAGTCTCTGGAGCAGGTGTGGCAGACAAGGAAAGCATGTCCGTCCTGTCTTCCTGATGTAGGGGGACAGGCACAGAAAGAAAGAAACCCACAGCCTAGCCGCTCCTACCACTGAGCCCGCTCTTGTCACTGCTTTGCGGGGGCGTGAATACACCGAAGTCCCGGCCTGCTGCTTAGTGACAAGGGGGGGGCAGCAGGGACAGAAAAATATAGAGCCAGCTGCACCCGGCTACACAAAAAAAAAAAAAACATACATACATGACATCAACTAATTTGCATTGCTTGTTTCACACAACAGGAAGTGAAGGGAAGAAGGAGAGTTTCAGGAGTTCATGGAGGGCATTACAAGGAGGCAGAAAAGCAAAAGTAATAAACAATTGTATAAAAAATAGATTACAGGACCATTAAAGTAGAAGTAAACCCTCTTATCATTTTCAGCCAAGGAAGCTGCCATCTTGGTCTCTGTTTAGTCTTCAACTGCCATGATGATGTGATCAGTTATGACACCAGCCATTGGAATGTTTGGCAGTTTGGCCAGGATGTCCTTTGATGACGCCTATGATAGGCGGGCGAAACGCGTTGACGCAATTTCCTGTTAGCTGATCGTCATACCGCGTCACTTCCGCAAACCCGGAAGTGCATTGGAAACTCGTGGAAACTGACTTTCTGTATGCCTAAACTAATCGTTTGTTTGTAAGTAGTATTTTTTGCTTTTTTGAATTAAAATTCACCTACGGGCTTCACTATTTCTGGCTCCTTCCTCTCTTTCTGCCTGAGGGTATACATGCAGAGTTATCTCTCGGAGGAATCCTTGGAGGTTTATCCCCATTGACCATTTGGGGACACAGTGGCTCTTAGCATTATTTTATCAGAGGTTGGAGGCTAATTTTGGAGGCGTCTACTTGATATTCCTAAAGGCTTGTGAATTACCAGAATCTGGTGAGTGGATCCCCAAGAGGGCCTTCAAGCACCTTGCACTTTTTTGTGTGGAGCACGATTATCAGCACTTTAAGTGGAATATTTTGGACTGCACATGATTTAAATTTTTTGCACATTTTTGCACTTTATATATATTTGTGGCTTTTAACCGCTTGCCGACTGCGCACAGTATATTTACTGTGGCAGTCAGCCCCGGCCAGGCAGAGTGACGTAGATCTACGTCGCTAGCCTGTCACCGGGTTTTGAGCCAATAGCGGGCGAGCGCGCGCCCTCTGAGGCGCGTGCCCGCCTCGGCTCGTTCACAGAGGAGTCCGGGCGTGTGACCGGCGGACCCGATGTCCGCCGGTCACACTACGATCGTCGGTAGAGCGGGAGAAAGGCAGGCGGCTTATGTAAACAAGCCGCCTGTCATTCTCCCCTGTGTAAAAATGGAGATCAGACGGTTCTACTATGTAGGACCGTTGATCTCTGTTTTTACAATAGGAGACATGTCCCACTACAGTTAGAAACACGCCCCTAGGACACACTTAACCCCTCCCTCTCCAATACAGTTAACCCCTTCCCTGCCAGTGTCATTTTTACAGTAACAGTGCATATATAGCACTGATTACTGAAGTAATGTCACTGGTACCCCCAAATGTCAAAAATGTCAGTCAAGGGTCCGATCTGTCCGCCGCAATGTCGCAGTACCGCAAAAAAAATCGCAGATCACCGCCATTACTCGTTAAAAAAAAAAACACCAAAAATGACAAAAATCTTTCCCTTTGTTAGTAAACACGATAACTTTTGCGCATATCAATCAAAATACGCTTTTTGCGATTTTTTTTACCAAACATATGTAGCATAAAACAAATTGGCCGCAAATGTTAAAAAAATTTTGATTTTTACATTGAAAAATATTGTTATTTTTGCAAAATTTATGCTCTTTTTTTGTTTATAGCGCATGATCAAAAAATCGCACAGGTGATCAAATACCACCAAAAGAAAGCTCTGTTTGTGGGAAAAAAAGGACGTGAAACTCGTTTAGGTACAGCGTTGCACGACCGCGCAATTGTCCGTTAAAGTCACGCAGTAAAAAATCGCAAAAAATCCCCTGGTCAGGAAAGGGGTAAAATCTTCCGGGGCTTAAGTGGTTAAGTATATATGTGTTTATCCATTTATTAGCACAGCATTTTAACATTTGCATATGTGAGCACTTTTTTATTTCAGCATTTAGAATAATTTATAAGATATTTTGCACAGATGCACTTTAGGGTGTTCACTTCTATACACCTGGTAGCGCTGTTTTAATAGTGTTAAGTAGCGCCAACGGGCGTAGACCGTCACTCAGCCAGCGTCAAGAGGCATTTTTCTCAGTGTCCTATCATATTGTGTATAGTTGAGCCAGAGGAGTATCCCACTCATTCCCTTCTCCCATCCAAGTTCCTAAAATAAATACAAAAACCAAAGATGCCGGACTGTTCCTTGTCTCAGTGCTCAAATTTGGAGAACAGTTTTAAATGTGCTGTTGTTGCTAGCGGTAACCCTGGCGGACCCACATCCAGCAAAATGGCTGGGAATCCTGCTATATATATATATATATATATATATATATATAATGTTTGGGGGTTCTAAGTAATTTTCTAGGAAAAAAAAAATTATTTTAACTTGTAAACAACAAGTGTCAGAAAAAGGCCTGGTCCAGAAGTGGTTAAAAAAACAATGTAAATATAAAAAATAAAAGATAAAATAAATAGAAAAAAAAAATGAAAGTGCCCCGTCCCCGTTAGTTTGCACGCAGAGGTGTACGCATACGTAAGTCGCGCCCACATATGTAAACGGTGTTCAAACCACACATGTGAGGTATCGCCACGATCGTTAGAATGAAAGCAATAATTTGAGCCCCCAGACCTCTAACTCTAAACTGGTAACCTGTAGAAATTTGTATAGTGTCACCTATGGGGATTTTTAAGTATCAATGTTTGTCCCCATTTCACGAGCGTGCGCAATTTTGAAGCATGACATGTTGTATCTTTTTACTCGGCGTAATATTATCTTTCACATTATAGAAAAAAATTGGGCTAAATTTACTGTTTTCTTATTTTTTATTTCAAAAAAGTGTATTTTTTTTTTCAAAAAATTGCGTTTGTAAAACCGCTGCGCAAATACGGTGTGATAAAAAATATTTCAACGATCTCCATTTTACTCTTTAGGGTCTCTGCTAAAAAAAAATATATATATATATATATATATATATTTATATTTATATATATATATATATATATATATATATATATATATATATATATATATATATAATGTTTGGGGGCTCTGAGTAATTTTCTAGCAAAAAAAAAAAAAAATGATTTTAACTTGTGAGCAAGTGTCAGAAAAAGGCCAGGTCCACAAGTGGTTAAAAAACAATGTAAAAATAAAAAATAATAGATAAAATAAATGGAAAAAAAAATTAATGCGCCCTATGTGTTGCACGCAGAAGTGAACGCATACGCAAGTCGCGCCCACAAATGTAAACGGTGTTCAAACCACACATGTGAGGTATCGCCACGATCGTTAGAGTGAGAGCAATAATTTGAGCCATAGACCTCCTCTGTAACTCTAAACTGGTAACCTGTAGAATTTTTTAAAATGTCGCCTATGGCGATTTTTAAATACCAATGTTTGTCGCCATTCCACGAGCGTGCGCAATTTTGAAGCATGACATGATGGGTATCTATTTACTCGGTGTAACATTATCTTTCACATTATAGAAAAAAAATTGGCCTAACTTTACTGTTTTCTTATTTTTCAATTCAAAAAAGTGTATTTTTTCCAAAAAAATTGTGTTTGTAAAAACGCTGCTCAAATATGGTGTGATCAAAAATATTGCAACAATCTCCATTTTTTATTCTTTAGGGTCTCTGCTAAAAAAAATATATATATATATATATATATATATATATATATATATATATATATATATATGTGTTTGGGGATTCTAAGTAATTTTCTCGCAAAAAAAAAAAAAAAAATGATTTTAACTTGTAAACAACAAGTGTCAGAAAAAGGCCAGGTCCAGAAGTGGTTAAAAAAATGCAAAAATAAAAAATAAAATAAATAGAAAAAAATAAAATGAAAGTGCCCCATCCCCGTTAGCTTGCACGCAGTGTCAGAAAAGGGCAAGGTTCAGAAGTGGTTAAAGGTGAAATACGCTGTAGACAACCATTGTTGTAACACTGCTGGTCTTGTGACGTGTAAAGTCTTTGCAGACTCCAGTTGCTTGGTGGGGGCTGTTAGAGGAAATGTAATCCTATAGGGTCCAACCTACTCAATGTACATAACAATCCCTCCCTCTGGATGACACTTCCTGCTCAGAGACAAGACCCAGCCCCATCTTAACTTCCCAGATATAGAGAACGCACAGTGCAAGTGACAATTAGGTGACCAATATCATGACATTATGGGATCTTATCTCCTGGGCTATCCTGCTTATACTGGGGCTATTCATAGTCTTCTTCCTCCTCTACTGTGCCTACATCCACTACATCCACCTGAAGTATGACCACATCCCGGGACCCCCCAGGGACAGGTGAGCACTCTTTCTATTGTATTGCTGAAGATATACAAATGTATCAAACATGCAACTTTGTATCCATCCATACTGTTGTCCACTTTCAGTGTCGGTTCACACTTTGGGGGCGACCTGTGAAGTCGCGTGCACTGCGACTTCGGCGCGACTTGCACGGACTTCACATAATGGAAGTTAATGCAAGTCGCTCCGATGTCGCCCCGAAGTAGTACAGGAACTATTTTCTAAGTCAGAGCGACTTGAGTCGCTCCTATTAGAACGGTTCCCGTAGCACAGAATGGACCGCGACTTGTCAGGCGGCCAAGTCGCCTGACAAGTCGCAGTAGTGTGAACCGGGACTCAGACCAGACCTTTTCTGGCACTTTTTGTTTACATGCAACAATCAGTATTGTTTTGCTAAAAAATTAGTTAGAACCCCAAAATATTATATATATATATTTTCAAAGCAGAGGCGCTAAATAATAATGCCTCGTTCCCACTGAGCGGTACGGTTCGGTACGGTACAGTTCAGTACGGTTCGGTACAGTTCAGTACGGTTTGATACGGTTCGGTACGGTTCAGTACAGTTCAGTACGGTTCGGTACGGTTTGGTACGGTTCAGTACAGTTCATTACGGTTCGGTACGGTTCGGTACGGTTCGGTACGGTTCGGTACAGTTCAGTACGGTTCGGTACGGTTTGGTACGGTTCAGTACAGTTCAGTACGGTTCGGTACGGTTCGGTACGGTTCAGTACAGTTCAGTACGGTTCGGTACAGTTCGGTACGGTTCATTACGGTTCGGTACAGTTCAGTACGGTTCGGTACAGTTCGGTACAGTTCGGTACAGTTCAGTACGGTTCGGTACGGTTCAGTACAGTTCAGTACGGTTCAGTACAGTTCGGTACAGTTCAGTACGGTTCAGTACAGTTCAGTATGGTTCGGTACAGTTCGGTACGGTTCAGTACGGTTCGGTACGGTTCGGTACAGTTCAGTATGGTTTGGTACAGTTCGGTACAGTTCAGTACGGTTCGGTACAGTTCAGTACGGTTCTGTACGGTTCAGTACAGTTCAGTACGGTTCGGTACGGTTCGGTTCTGTACAGTTCAGTACGGTTTGGTACAGTTCAGTACGGTTCGGTACAGTTCAGTACGGTTCAGTTCGGTACGGTTTGGTACAGTTCAGTACGGTTCGGTACAGTTCAGTACGGTTCGGTACGGTTCAGTACAGTTCAGTACGATTCGGAACGGTACACCTTGATCAGGCTTGCGTTTCCACTGCCAACAGTACCTCAGCAAAAACAGTACCTCAACAGTGTAGCTCCACCCTGTTGGTACGGTACTAATGTGCTTGGTACCCCAACGAAAGGGTCCCAAAAAAGTGGTACGGTACGATTCAGAATTAGAGTACCATTCACAACTTTTGAAAATAGAAACGGCAAAAATTGCGTACCGAACCGAACCGCTCAGTGGAAACGAGGCATAAGGTCCCTTTCTCACGGGGCGGATTCGCTCAGCGGACTCGGAACGTTCTGTTGATCCCCACTGAGCAGGCGGATTACAGGGCGCTCACTGTGCAGAGATGGACTGGTCAGAGTCCCGATCTCCTCTATGTGGCGATTGGATGAAAACGGCCAGCATGTCCATTTTTATCCGATCCGTCCCGCTGGACGGATGGCAAACGTATCGCTATCCGTCTGTTTTAAGCAGATCTTGTCGGATCGGATGCCAGACGGGTGTCTGCGGACGCATCTCCACTGACATCCGTCCCCCCATAGAGGAGAATGGGTGGCCCAATCAGGGCCCCCTGAAAAACGGACAGGTAGACCTGATCGGTCCGATCGAGTGAAAAGGGCCTTATAATGTTTTTACATCGGCTGTTTTTGGCGTCAGACGTTTTTTTTTTTCTGCAGCCAGTAACCTTCCCAGCATGTTATCCTATGTCTCCATGCACACAGGCTGTTATCAGCAGTTTTCTTGCTGGAAAAAACACCCCAATTGTCAATTAAGGGCCCTTTCACACTTGTGCGACTTGTCATGCGATTTGGAACTGCAAAATCGCATGACAAGTCATTCTCCATGATTTCCAATGAGCTCCATTCATATCTGTGCGACTTGTCCCTGCACTACTTTTGGCATGATTTTGATGCGTTTTGAGTAAAAGACACTATAAGCCCAGTCAAACTCGCATCAAAATGGCGGCAAAAAGTCGCGTCAAAATGGCGGTAAAATTACGAGGCTTTGAAGTCGCACAAGTGTGAAAGGGGCCTAAAGTAGCTGCAGTCCTGAATATCAAAACATGGCCTGGTCATGAAGGGGGTAAAATCTTTGGTGGTTAAACATTGATCTATACAAGCATTTATTTTTGTTTATTATATTTATTTCATAAAAAACTTTATGCCAGATAAATATTATACTTATTTTATTCTTTTTCAGCTTTCTCCTGGGTCACACACCCACACTAATGAAAGCGATGAAGGGAGACAGCATGGTACATGAGCTTTTTCTTCAGTGGTAAGTTTGTTATGCTTAAGCCTCGTACACACGTACCGATTGTCGGCCGTAAATATTCGGCCGCCGACCGATCGGCCGATTGTAGGCTTGTTAGTATGATGCTTCCGACAGCCGACAGCGCATTTTTGGCCGAACAGAATCTGTTATGCAGACTTAAAAAATTTTGTTGGCCGTCACCAGAACGGCCGATTGTTCGCCAGTCAGTACAGAATTCGGCCGACAATCAGCAGATTTGCAAGACTGGGCATGCTCAGAAAAGAAAAAACACACGGAAAGTTAACCATCACATGACATCACTTCTGCAGTCGGCTGTTGTTGGCCGACAAAATTCGTGTGCAGTCTTTTGCACTTTTCAGCCGACAGGACAGCACCGGACAAAAGACGGCCGATCGTTCGGCCAACCATCGCTACGTGTGTACGGGGCTTAACTGAAAAGAATGTCAAGGGTGTCAAAGGTGAATGGCGGAAACCTGTTGGTGTAGTTGTACTATTCACTGAATGGAAGGAGCCAGATGTTTTGTAAGGAGGTCTTTACACCTGCATTGGAGTGTGTTTCAATTAGGGATCGAGGGCCGATATTGACTTTTGCCGATATATCTGTATCGGCCCCGGAACTGGCCAATATTGCCGATATTCCAAATATTGAGTGAGAAAGCTGGAAGTTAGGGAGCGCTTCTGGTAATAATTGTATTAATGAAATCAGTCACAAACTCCTGATGGTAAACGGCATAGTGGTGGAAAAAGCTTAAAAAAGGCTCCACTCCAGGGAAAGGTCCAATAACACACAATTTATTGCATAAAATCAATAGAAGTTAAAAACACACACTGGTTGGATGTCGGGCTGAGGCCGTGTACTTGCCCCCACTGCCGATGTACTGCTAGGTGGGCTTCTGGCCAGTGTCAACGTCACCAGCAGGCGTCCGTGCCGTCACAAGGATGGATGGATGCTTGATGTGACAGGGCTCCAGGTGAACCAACAGTACACAGACCGATACAGGAAACATTTGCGCCGGACAGCTGAAGAGGTGGCGGCACGAGAGATGACGTCACTCCACCACGTCGGCAAGAGTCATGGTGATGGGACCGTTGGCTCTTCCACTGTAGGAGTCGTAGACTCTTCCTCCCTGTCTCTTGCCGGCGCGGTGGAGTGATGTCATCTCCCGCGCCGCCACCGCTTTAGCTGTCCGGCGCAAGTGTTTCCTATATTGGTCTGTGTACCAAGGAGTTCCCACTGCAGTAGTTGGAAGAATGTGCTCCGCCTCCTCCCCGCCCCTATGATATAACAGTGAATGGTAACAATTAGCATGTGTGGAGCTCAGTGGCTGGGAGGAGCGGGCGGAGGACAGAGGTCAGTGGGCGGTGGATGGTAGTCGGAGGTCGGTAGTTTGCAGGTGGTGGATGAAGAAGTCTGTATTCTATCATTTTCCTCGACTACAATCTGCGCATGCGCAGTGTTGATGTCACGCCACGTGATTGTGATGCGACCGCACCGGAAGTGACGCGGTCGAGGATTTTCATGAGTCGAGGAAAATTTTAGAACACCCCCATTGGAAGATTTCCCCTCCCATTACTTTTCTGGGGACAACTCAAAATTTGTGATTTTCTTTTACTTTCACTTTCAATGATAATGGTAAACAGGACAAATATAGAGGGGGAATCTCCCTAACGGGGGGGCATAGACAGCAATAAAAACTGACAGGGGTTCTGATCCCTCTCCACTCTGTCCAAGACTAAAAAAAAAAGTTGCCTTAGGTTATACTTTATGATTGCAGTATGTTAAATGTTTTCCATCCTTCATAAATAATGATTACATGATAATTATAGGCAAAGTTTTTGCATCTTACTTTTTACTGTTTTTCAGGTCACAGCTCTACGGTCCGGTCGTACGTGTTTATGGTTTACATAGAGTCATGATAATAGTCACCAGCCCCGATGCCGCTAAGGTAACTTCACTTGTCCTATAAGGGTAGCTGCATTATATAATGTAATGATTTGGGTGGCCACTGATATGCAGACTATCTGTAGAGAGCAGTGGCGGCTGGTGCTAGACTTCTTTTAAGGGGCGGTAAACAACTGTCCCCCAGGTCCGCAGTCACCCCTCCAGGGTCATGGCCAGGGCTGCTGTTAGAAATCACAGGGACCCCTCCAAATATGTCAAGACAATATTTTCACTAAAAATACACTAAAATCATTATTAGCCGACACAAACATAACAGAGTGGCAATTTTGGCTCTGAGGAAGAGGGTTCTCCCTCGAAACGCGTAAGACAAACCAGGTCTTTGTGGACGCTATCACGTTATCCAGCAGTAGAGAATTGTTCTGGAGGCGAGTGGTTCCCATTTCCTACATGCATGTACACGTAGGATGTTTGTGAGTATAATGTACGCTACCCTTTTGATTTAATAAACTTTTTAGTGGTAATGCACAAGGTCAGTGCACCCTTCTCTTGTTGTTGTCAAACATACCAGAGAACCTGTGTGAATTAGCCCTTTTTAATTTTTTTTTACGTTTTTTAAAAGTTAAAAATGTTAAATGTTTACAATTATTTTATATTACATTTTTTTTATTACAATGTTTAATTGTTGTTTTTTTTTTTGTTTTTGTTTTTTTTACATTTTTTTTTTTTTACAGGACAGGGAAGCATGCAGAGCTGCGGGAGGGAGGGACAGCGTAGTGAAAGGGGGGTACACGGGGGGGGGGGGGGGGGAGGGAGGGTCAGGAGCAGGCAGAATAGGGAGGGGGATCAGTGACGGAAAAGTAATTACAGGAATGATGCCCTGTGTCTGTGTCTCTCCCTGCAGCAGCTGAAAGCTGGCATGAGGGAGACTGGCTTTCAGCTGCTGCAGACAGCCGCACAGGGCTTCCTTCTGTAACACCCCCTCCACCCGACCGCACCGATTCCCAATGCTGTTGGGGCCCCCCCTGTGTGCCCAGGCACCCTACAGAAGGACTGGTGGTTCCCCCCCCCCCATCAGCGGCCCTGGTCTTGGCGCACCGGCTTCTCCTCCTGGCTAACCCAGTCTTCTTTAGATCCGCCTCCTGCCCTTATTGGCTGGGAGGAGAAGCCAAAAAACAATAGCAAATATTGATTTACTAGTGTCACTGCGCCCCGAGCCCAACCTTTTTCAAGCCAATTAGATCCTCAGGTTGCAATCATGTGCTTGAAAAAAAAGAAAGCAGAGATGCCACCCTGTAGCAGAGGTGCCACCCTGTAACAGAGGGGCCGCCGCCCTGTAGCAGAGGGGCCGCCCTGTAGCAGAGGGGCCACCCTGTAGCAGAGGGGCCGCACTGTAGTAGAGTTGCCGTCCTGTAGCAGAGGGGCCGCCCGCCCTTAAGCAGAGGGGTGCCACCCTGTAGCAGAGATGCCATCCTGTAGCAGAGATGCCGCCCTGTAGCAGAGGGGCCGGCCTTTAGCAGAGGTGCCACCCTGTAGCAGAGGGGCCGCACTGTAGTAGAGGTGCCACCCTGTAGCAGAGGGGCCGCCGCCCTGTAGCAGAGGGGTGCCGCCCTGTAGCAGAGGGGTGCTGCCCTGTAGCAGAGATGCCGCCGTGTAGCAGAGATGCCGCCGTGTAGCAGAGATGCCGCCCTGTAGCAGAGGTGCCGCCCTGTAGCAGAGGTGCCACCCTGTAGCAGTAAAACTGCTATAGGGCAGACCTTCAGTGGTTAAAAGAGAAAAAGAACAATCAGCCGGGGAAACTCATGCTTCACAATTTATTCCTTCTCTTAGATCAGTCATTGTCTGCTCATAGCTGTGACACGGCTTATAAAAAACTTTGGAAGGGCTTTCCAAATGACCGGAATACTATAACTCACAGATATTGGGAAGTGTAGAAGGGGAGCTAGGAACATAAAGATAAAAGGAAGAATAATAACACATCTATGACATCTGTAAAATTAATAATAAATTAATAATGTTCAGTAAAAAATATGTTTTTATATATCATTCAGGAAGTTCTGTTGTCACCCTCATTCACAAAGGACGCGGTCTACAAGAACGCTTTCAATCTCTTCGGTGTAAGGTAAGTACTGGATTTGCAATCTATAAAGTTCCTCTAATCCTCTCTTAATAGACCGTTTTCTTTTCTTTGTTGAAATGGTCTGTACTTCCCTAGTCATTATTTTCTCTTACAATGGCTGCACAGCAACTCCTAAAGCGGTAATAAACCCAAAACGAAAAATGTTATATATTGTAGTTTACCAATCATTAGATGTTATGGCTGCATCAGTTTTCCTTTCTTTGGCCTTTTCCCTCTGTTTTTACCTGGTGATCTGGCCAGTAGCACACCTCCTGTATTAGTGAGACATAACCCTGGAGGAATGAGCACAGGAGGCGTAGCAGACAGCCGCATTGTCAGTCTGGGGGGGGGGGGAGTTTCAGATGAACTAGCAGATTTAGATGCACTAACAGATTAAGGTGTACGTTTATGAAACTGAGAAGTTTTCTCTCAGTTCACTTCTCGGCAGTTGTTGAAGGAAAATGATTTCCTCTGGCACCCTGTTTATGAAGCGGAGAGCTTCGGTTCTCAGAGGGAGAACAGAGGAGAAGAAGTTTTTCCTCTGAAAACGTCCGAGATCGGTGTAAAAGTGGGGGCGGGGAGGGGGGGGGGGGGCTGCCTGTAATCTCATGAGATATGAGATTACAGTGCCGCCTAGTTTAAAATGTGAAAGAGAAGATAAAAAGAACATGTAATGACATGTATAGACACATAATACCTAATTAAATATCTATCTATATCTATAGATAGATATATATATATATACACTGCTCAAAAAAATTAAAGGAACACTGTTTAATCAGAGTACAGCATCAAGTCAATTAAACTCCTGGAATATTAATCTGGTCAGTTAAGTAGCAGAGGGGGTTGTTAATCAGTTTCAGCTGCTTTGGTGTTAAATTATATTAACAGGTGCACTAGATGGGCAACAATGCGACAACCTCCAAAACAGGAATGTTTTTACAGGTGGAGGCCAGTGGCATTTTTCCCCCTAATCATCTCTTCTGAATGTTTCTCACTAGTTTTGCATTTGGCTAGGGTCAGTGTCACTACTGGTAACATGAGGCGATACCTGGATCCTATAGAGGTTGCACAGGCAGTCCAACTCCTCCAGGATGGCCCATCAATACGTGTCATTGCCAGAAGGTTTGCTGTGTCTGCCAGCACAGTCTCAGGAGCATGGAGGGGATTCCAGGAGATAGGCAGTTACTCTAGGAGAGCTGGACAGGATCGTAGAAGGTCCTTAACTCATCAGTAGGACCGGTATCGGTTCCTTTGTCCAAGGAGGAACAGGATGAGCAATGCCAGAGCCCAACAAAATGACTTCCAGCAGGCCACTGGTGTGAATGTCTCTGACCAAACAATTTAGAAACCGACTTCATGAGGGTGAACTGAGGACCCGACGTCCTCTAGTGGGCCCTGTGCTTACTGCCTGCCATCATGAAGCTCGATTGGCATTTACCATTGAACACCAGAACTGGAAGGTCCGCCACTGGCGCCCTGTGCTTTTCACGGATGAGAGCAGGGTCACCCTGAGCACATGTGACAGATGTGAAGGATCTGGAGAAGCTGTGGTGAACATTATGCTGCCTGTAACATTGTTCAGCAGGACCAGTTTGGTGGTGGGTCAGTGATGGTCTGGGGAGGCATATCCATTGAGGGACACACAGACCTCTACAGGCTAGACAATGGCAGCCTGACTGCCATTAGGGATGAATTCTTTGGACCCATTGTCAGACCCTACGCTGGTGCATTGGGTCCTGGGTTCCCCCTGGTGCATGGCAATGCTCGGCCTCATGTGGGGATAGTATGTAGCCAGTTCCTGGAGGATGAAGGAATTGATACCATTGAATGGCCCCCCATGCTCGCCTGACCTAAATCCAATAGAACACCTCTGGGACATTCGTTTGTCCATCCGATGGCACCAGGTTACACCTCAGTCTGTTCAGGAGCTCAGTGATGCCCTGGTCCAGATCTGGGAGGAAATACCCCAGGACATCATCCATCATCTCATTAGGAGTATGCCCCGATGTTGTCAGGCATGCATAGAAGCACGTGGGGGGCATACAAACTACGGAGTACCATTTTGAGTTATTGCAATTAAATTTCAGCAAAACGCACTAGCCTGCGGCATAATTTTTTCACTTTGATTTTCGGGATGTCTTTGAATTCAGCCCTCTGTAGGGGGATAATTTTTATTTCCATCAAACGATGCAGCATCCTTTCATTCCTAACACATTACCCAGTCCATACCAGTATAGATCCTAACACATTACCCAGTCCATACCAGTATAGATCCTAACACATTACCCAGTCCATACCAGTATAGATCCTAACACATTACCCAGTCCATACCAGTATAGATCCTAACACATTACCCAGTACATACCAGTATAGATCCTAACACATTACCCAGTCCATACCAATATAGATCCTAACACATTACCCAGTCCATACCAGTATAGATCCTAACACATTACCCAGTCCATACCAGTATAGATTCTAAGACATTACCCAGTACATACCAGTATAGATTCTAACACATTACCCAGTCCATACCAATATAGATCCTAACACATTACCCAGTCCATACCAGTATAGATCCTAACCCATTACCCAGTCCATACCAGTATAGGTCCTAACCCATTACCCAGTCCATACCAGTATAGATCCTAACACATTACCCAGTCCATACCAGTATAGATCCTAACACATTACCCAGTCCATACCAGTATAGATCCTAACACATTATCCAGTCCATACCAGTATAGATCCTAACACATTACCTAGTCCATACCAGTATAGTTCCTAACACATTACCCAGTACATACCAGTATAGATCCTAACACATTACCCAGTACATACAAGTATAGATCCTAACACATTACCCAGTCCATACCAATATAGATCCTAACACATTACCCAGTCCATACCAGTATAGATTCTAACACATTACCCAGTACATACCAGTATAGATCCTAACACATTAGCCAGTCCATACCAATATAGATCCTAACACATTACCCAGTCCGTACCAATATAGATACTAACACATTACCCAGTCCATACCAATATAGATCCTAACACATTGCCCAGTCCATACCAGTATAGATCCTAACCCATTACCCAGTCCATACCAGTATAGATCCTAACCCATTACCCAGTCCATACCAGTATAGATCCTAACACATTACCCAGTCCATACCAGTATAGATCCTAACACATTACCCAGTCCATACCAGTATAGATCCTAACACATTACCCAGTCCATACCAGTATAGATCCTAACACATTACCCAGTCCATACCAGTATAGATCCTAAAACATTACCCAGTCCATACCAGTATAGATTCTAACACATTACCCAGTCCATACCAGTATAGATCCTAAAACATTACCCAGTCCATACCAGTATAGATATCCAGCAGGAGATTTTTCCCCATTGAGATCTGATGTATTTTCAAAGTGTTCCTGTAATTTTCTTGAGCAGTGGGTTTTTATATATATATATATATATATATATATTGTTTATATACATTTTAACCCACTGGTGCTGATATATAGGAAGAAAGAAGTCTTCTTCCTCTATTCGCATTAGTTTCTCTCCCAGATTCTTCATCTCTGAGTTGGGGAATCTGGGATGGAGATATTTCAGGGTAATGGGCAGCGAGATCTTCAGATCTCACTTCCATAAACTGGCGGTTTGTGACAGAACGGTTGTGTGCTGTGATGAGAGGTGGAGAACATTTTCTCTGCTCCTCATCTTAACTACACAAATCGGTACATCACATCAGCCGTGATCCTGAGGCTTTTCTCTGTTTCATATACGGACACCTCACACTTTATATTCAGTTACAGAAAACATTTATTTTCCTTTTGGGATAAAGATTCAGCATAAATAAATAAAAACTGATCATTGTAAGCACTCCTGCCAGTGTTGGGTGGTTTGTCTCATCCATGCATACCTTTTTTTTTCTCAGAAAATAGGCGCAGTCACTCTTCATCTTCACCCCCTACCCACCTCTGAGCACCGTCCCTTGGATCCACCCCCTACCCACCTCTGAGCACCGTCCCTTGGATCCACCCCCTACCCACCTCTGAGCGCCGTCCCTTGGATCCACCCCCTACCCACCTCTGAGCTCTGTCCCTTGGATCCACCCCCTACCCATCTCTGAGCACCGTCCCTTGGTTCCACCCCCTACCCACCTCTGAGCTCCGTCCCTTGGATCCACCCCCTACCCATCTCTGAGCACCTTCCCTTGGTTCCACCCCCTACGCATCTCTGAGCACCTTCCCTTGGTTCCACCCCCTACCCATTTCTGAGCACCGTCCCTTGGTTCCACCCCCTACTCACCTATGAGCACCGTCCCTTGGTTCCACTCCATACCCACCTCTGAGCACCATCCCTTGGTTCCACCCACTACCTACCTCTGAGCACCGTCCCTTGGTTCCACCCCCTACCCACCTCTGAGCACCGTCCCTTGGTTCCACCCCTACCCACCTCTGAGCACCGTCCCTTGGTTCCACCCCTACCCACCTCTGAGCACCGTCCCTTGGATCCACCCCCTACCCACCTCGGAGCACCGTCCCTTGGATCAACCCCTACCCACCTCTGAGCACCGTCCCTTGGATCTCCCCTACCCACCTCTGAGCACCGTCCTTTGGATCCACCCCTACCCACCTCTGAGCTCCGTCCCTTGGATCCACCCCCTACCCACCTCTGAGCTCCGTCCCTTGGATCCACCCCCTACCCATATCTGAGCACCGTCCCTTGGTTCCACCCCCTACCCACCTCTGAGCACCTTCCCTTGGTTCCACCCCCTACGCATCTCTGAGCACCTTCCCTTGGTTCCACCCCCACCCATCTCTGAGCACCGTCCCTTGGTTCCACCCCCTACTCACCTCTGAGCACCGTCCCTTGGTTCCACTCCATACCCACCTCTGAGCACCGTCCCTTGGTTCCACCCCCTACCTACCTCTGAGCACCGTCCCTTGGTTCCACCCCCTACCCACCTCTGAGCACCGTCCCTTGGTTCCACCCCTACCCACCTCTGAGCACCATCCCTTGGTTCCACCCCTACCCACCTCTCAGCACCGTCCCTTGGTTCCACCCCCTACCCACCTCTGAGCACCATCCCTTGGTTCCACCCTTACCAACCTCTGAGCAACGTCCCTTGGTTCAACCCCCTACCCACCTCTGAGCACCATCCCTTGGTTCCACCCCCTACCCACCTCTGAGCACCGTCCCTTGGTTCCACCCCCTACCCACCTCTGAGCACCGTCCCTTGGTTCCACCCCCTACCCACCTCTGAGCACCATCCCTTGGTTCCACCCCCTACCCACCTCTGAGCACTGCCCCTTGGTTCCACCCCTTACCCACCTCTGAGCACTGTCCCTCGATTCCACCCCCTACCCATCTCCTAGTACTGCCCCTTTTTAGAGAATACAGAACCATGTATCATTTTCGGCTACTAAGTAATGTGAATGGAATTTATTAATAAGTAGAACGACAGTAAAATAGATCCCCTGCAGTGAGCAAAAATAGACCCCACCTCTGCAACAATAGACCCCCCAGCAGCAACAACAGATCTCCCATCTGCCAGCAACAATAGATCCCCCAGCAGCCAGCATAAATATACCTCTACCTCAACATTAGACCCCTCCCAGCAACAATAGACCTGCCCAGCAAGAATAGATCCCCACCAGCGACAATAGATCCCCCAGCAGCCAGCATCAATAGACCCCCCCCCCCCATCACTCCCTGCCATTACATACATTCAATGTTGGAGGTGCCAGAACTGCTTTCCCCCACGTTCCCGCATAAAACAGCCCTGCATCCATGTAAACTGATTTATTCTTCTGGAGAGCTTGTGCTTGTGAAAAACAATAATAGGGATAATAGTCTTTAAAGCTGTATTAAACCCCAAAGCAAAGATGTCATATATTGCAGCTCACCAATCATTAGATGTGGTGGCTGCATTCGTTTTTCTTTTCTTTTGCTTTTTCCCCCCCTCTGTTTTCACCTGGTGATCTGGCCAGTAACACACCTCTAGTATTAGTGAGACACAACTCCGAATGAAGGAGAACAGGAGGCACAGCATTTTCAGTCTGGGGGGATGGAGGGGAGTGTTAAATGTATTAGCAGATTTAAATACACCCAATTAAATTGAAGCCACACTCCAGCCCACGCCTAATAATCAGTTACAGCAGTTTTTTCCGTTTTGGGATAAAGATTTTACATGAATTAATAAAAACAGATCATTGTAAGCACCCCTGACAGTGTAGTTTGTCTCATCCATGTAAACTGATACATTCTGCTGGAGAGCTTGAGCTTGTGAAAAACAGACTTGCTGGATCCCCAGATGAAAATAGAAGAAAGCCTAAAATGGAAATCTAATGCAACCATCACTTCTAAGATTTGGTAAGCTGCAATACAGTGCCTTGAAAAAGTATTCATACCCCTTGAAATTCTCCACATTTTGTAATTTTACAACCAAAAACGTAAATGTACTTTATTGGGATTTTATGTGATAGACCGACACAAAGTGGCACAATATTGTGAAGTGGAAGGAAAATGATAAATGGTTTTCAATTTTGTTTACAAATAAATATGTGGAAAGCGTGGCGTGCATTTGTATTCACCCCCCTGAGTCAAATACTTTGTAGAACCGCCTTTCACTGCAATTACAGCTGCAAGTCTTTTTGGGGATGTCTCTACCAGCTTTGCACATCTACAGAGTGACATTTCTGCCCATTCTTCTATGCAAAATAGCTCAAGCTCTGTCAGATTGGATGGAGAGCGTCTGTGAACAGCAATTTTCACGTCTTGCCACAGATTCTCAATTGGATTTAGGTCTGGACTTTGACTGGGCCATTCTAACACATGAATATACTGTACTTTGATGTAAACCATTCTACTGTAGCTCTGGCTGTATGTTTAGGGTCGTTGTCCTGCTGGAAGGTGAACCTCCGCCCCAGTCTCAAGTCTTTTGTAGACTAACAGGTTTTCTTCTAAGATTGCCCCGTATTTGGCTCCATCCATCTTCCCATCAACTCTGACCAGCTTCCCTGTCCCTGCTGAAGAAAGGCTTTCCCACAACATGATGCTGCCACCACCATGTTTCACAGTGGGGATGGTGTGTTCAGGGTGATGTGCAGTGTTAGTTTTCCGCCACACATAGCATTTTGCTTTTAGGCTAAAAAGTTCAATTTTGGTGTCATCTGACCAGAGCACCTTCTTCCATATGTTTCCTGTGTCCCCCACATGGCTTCTCGCAAACTGGGACTTCTTATGGCTTTCTTTCACCAATGGCTTTCTTCTTCCACTCTTCCATAAAGGGCAGATTTGTGGAGTGACGACTAATAGTTGTCCTGTGGACAGATTCTCCCACCTGAGCTGTAGATCTCTGCAGCTCCTCCTGAGTTCCCATGAGCCTCTTGGCTGCTTCTCTGATGAATGCTCTCCTTGCCCGGCCTGTCAGTTTAGGTGGACGGCCATTATAGGTGCACATCTTAGCTGGTCTCATGATTCGATTTGATTACGATTATCCTGTCAACCATTCAATTCGATTCCGCGATGCATCACGATTACTATAAAAGACAAGAGAAGGGCGCACCGACCTAGTGCAATACCATAAAAACATTTATTGGAAAACTGTAAAAACCACGTTATACATTATACTCACAAGAGTGAGTAAATAAAAGCATAAAACCAAAGGATTCCTTCGACTATCGAGAGACTGCAGGACCATATTCCCTAATTAAGACAAGCGAACTTGAAGTTGTCCATATAGATAGGGCTAACGTGTTTCGAGAGAGAACCCTCTTCCTCAGAGCTCTGCTTTAAACTTCTCCACAACTTTATCCCTGACCTGTCTGGTGTGTTCCTTTGCCTTCATGATGCTGTTTGTTCACTAAGGTTCTTTAACAAACCTCTGAGGGCTTCACAGAACAGCTGTATTTTTACTGAGATTAAATTACACACAGGTGGACTCTATTTACTAATTAGGTGACTTCTGAAGGCAATTGATTCCACAAGATTATAGTTAGGGGTATCAGAGTAAAGGGGGCTGAATACAAATGAACACCATGCATTTCACATATTTATTTGTAAAATAGTTTGAAAACCACATTTTATATATATTTTTTTCCAATAAAAGGCTTTTATTGAGAATTAAATACAAAAATAAGATTAACAATGTGAACAATACATATGAAATGCACACACATGCAATCATTTTATAATTATCAATCTGTACTTTCAGAGTTCTAATGAGGAAAGGGACGGGGTCTGCATCTGTTTAGACGTGATTTCCCTTTGGGAGTATCTCACCGAAATATGATGCAGGGGATGCCTTAAATTTGACTTGTATCTTAGTGCAGACTTCTGGGAAAATCAGTGAGCCAATCACACAAGTAGGAAATGATGTTTCTGGGGGGCGATCTGTATACTATCTGTGTATAGAGTGCTTCCAGGGTGCCATATTGCATTTTACAGAACATTACAGAATAAAAAACAAAAAGTGTTTTTTGGGCCAGTTCACACCACACTTGTTTTTTCTGCATCAAAACGCATGGATAGTAGGTCAATAAAAAAAAAAAATGCATCAAAAACGCACCAAATACGCGCATGCAGAAAAGCATCTGGACAGCATTTCTATGGTGTGAACTGGCCCTTAAAGCAACCAGTGCCTAAGTAATAGAGCCCTCAACTGTTTACTGATACATGTTTTGCAGGTTTTTGGGGAGCGGCCTGGTGACCAATCGTGATTATGAGAATTGGCACAAGCAGAGAAGGGTGATGGACCCCGCCTTTAGCAGGACGTAAGTTAAAGCTGAAATCCAGGCTGACATTTTCGTATCCTTTATCATTTTCTCCTGCATGAGAAAACAGCTGCACTTTTCTTCTGTGCAGGAACTCCCTGTAATAAAGACCAGTCACTTCTGTTTTCTTTGCTTGTGCAGAGGGGCTGGTCTTGTCCCCGCCCCCTCCTGTAGTTTTCAGCAGGCAATCTGTAGTAGGTGGAGCCTGCTAGGTCCCTCCCACAGCTCTGCCGCCTGCACAAGCAATGTATAGCACCAGGATGATGTCACTGCTGCTTTTCCAAGGTAATATCTATGTCTGCAAATGCATCCTGTGCACAGAAAGTGGATTTATATAATTTGTGGCTAATCAGGAATATACTTAACCACTTCAGCCCCAGAAGGATTTACCCCCTTAATGAACAGGCCATTTTTTGCGATTCGGCACTGCGTTACTATAACGGACCATTGCGCAGTCGCGCAACGCTGTACCCCAACAAAATTGATGTACTTTCTCCCCACAAATAGAGCTTTCTTTTGGTGGTATTTGATCACCTCTGCGATTTTTATTTATTGCGCTATAAACAAAAAAATATCGTCAATTCTAAAAAAAATTTAAAAAAAAACAATATTTTTCACTTTCTGCTATATAACACCCCCCCCCCCCCCAAAAATGTAAAAATCTAATTTTTTCATCATTTTAGGCCAATTTGTATTTTGCTACATATTTTTGGTAACGAAAAATCACAATAAGCGTATTTTGATAGGTTTGCGCAAAAGTAATCGCATCTACAAACTAGGGGAACAATTTATGTAATTTTTTTTTTTTTTTTACTAGTAATGGCGGCAATCTGGGATTTTTAGCGGGACTGTGACATTGCGGCGGACAGATTGGACCCCGAACTGAGATTTTTTGACAGTTTAGACCAGTGACATTACTACAGTTATCAGTGCTAAAAACATGCACTGTTACTGTACTAATGACACTGGCAGGAAAGGGGTTAACTGGGGTGCATAGGGGGTGTTTTCTAACTGTGGGGGGGGATGGGCTTATGGATTCAACACAGAGACCTGTGTTCATTCCAGAGAGCAACGGTCTGCTGTGTATACAACAGCAGACTGTCGTTCTCTCTTAATGGTGAGCGATCGCGGGGGCCCGGAGGCAATCGCGGCCGCCGGCCCCGTGGACCCACTCCTGCTGTGATTGGACACCACAGCAAAAGCCAATCAACAGGCCCGGTAGGACCCACCAATCATTCAGGACCCAAGCTGAACGGCTGTCTGCCTATGTAAACAAGGATTGTTGTTCTGTAGGTAAGGTATTGATCCTGTATTTCTGTAAAACAGGGACATGGATCAATGCCTTCCCCTAGTACAAGCACCTCCCCCACAGTTAGCAAGCACTCCCTAGGAGCACAGTTAACCCTTTGATCTCCCCTGATGTTAACCCCTTCCCAGACAGTGTCATTAGTACAGTGACATTGCATATTTTTAGCACTGATCACTGTATTATTGTCACTGGTTCCCAAAAAAGTGTCAAAAGTGTCTGATTTGTCCTCCGCGATGTCGAAGATGCGCTAGAGGGCGCTTATCGCCGTCATTACTAGTAAAAAAATAAATAAAAATTCCATAAATATATCCCATAGTTTGTAGACGCTAAAACCGCAGAGGTGATAAAATACCACCAAAAGAAAGATCTATTTGTAGATAAAAAAAAAGGACATAAATTTTATTTGGGTACAGCGTCGCACTGTACACTCCTTTACCTTTAAAAGCAAAGGATAAAAAAAAAAGGTTTAATTTCACAAAGTGACAGTCTCTCTGGTCCTCCAAGGCCATAGAGGCGATCAAAGACAATCTAGTCTTTTACCCCCTCTGTGACCAGCCAGCCGCACCTCCTGCCGTTTCTGAAAGCGATCCAGCCTCTCAGTCCTTTTTCATGAGAAAGCTGAAAAATAAAAAATACCGGAGTTATGGCTGATAGCTTCAGCCCAGTAAACCGCTGGCAAACCGCAACGTAAATACAGTATATAATGTATTGCGGTTGGCAAATGGCTAGTGACCATGCTGCCTTATAGGAAGTAAGTATGCTCCTCGCTGCCATCTAGTGGCTATAATGTAGTATTTTCTGCATTCACGCATTTGAATTGCAGAGAATATAGCCTGGAAACATTTAATCATGCCCTATTCACACAGTTTCGATGAACAAACAGCTATGCAAAATCATGCACCTCTCAGTTTCATAGTATATATTTCACTAAAGTCTACAGGTAAGAGTTTAGCATCGCTGGAATTAAACTTGTGTCTTCTTTTTTGCAGGTATCTGATGGGATTGATGGGGACTTTCAATGAAAAAGCAGAGGATCTGATGGAGCGATTGACAGAGAAAGCAGATGGGAAAGCAGAGTTTTCTATGCATCAGATGATGAGTAAAGTAACACTGGATGTCATTGCAAAGGTATGAAAAATATTAAAAAGTTGATCGGTATGTAAAGGGATTAAAGTTGCAAACTCTGGACTGTCATGCTGATCCAGGCTCCTTAAATAGAAATCTGCTGATTTTGAATGAGTAAGCAGCTAGTAACTAACAAAAAATGTAAACTGCCATTTTTCATGCTTGTCTCTTTGGGGAAATCCCGTAACCAGGTCCTCAGGGAAGTCACTCCAGGCTCTTAGCCCTGACACCGCTGAGGCTTCAAGGACAGCTATACAAGCCATGTGCTACATCAAAGGGGCCTTAACCCCCCCCCCCCCCCTTCCCCAGCTTGGGACCCTCCTGATAAAAGAACATTCTCTCCAAGGCTCGAGACTATTTATCCCCTCCCCAACCACCTTCTGGCCACTCTTCTCCTATGCTAGGAGGGTGCTACACTTGTCTAGCAGGTTAATTATGTTATATGGCTGATTTATATTATGGTGAAATCTGTGCTATAGAGAAATTTCCCGATAACTAAACAACATCATAATGATAAAATATATTTAAGTGCATTTTCATTAGAAGCAGAAGGGACCAGATATCACTAGATTTATTGACATAGTGTGGTATTTGCAGGTTGCCTTTGGAATGGAACTGGACTCACTGCATGATGACCAGACCCCCTTCCCTCAAGCTATTTCTATGGTCATGAAAGGTGTGGCCGAGACCCGGAATCCTTTGATAAAGGTTGGTATGTTCCATGTGCTGGTTGGGATTGTGACCTGTGCCATTAAACAAAATAAACCGGCATTTTGGCCAAAGCTGGAAGAATTAACAGATTCACTTCACTTTCTGAAACTTAAAACGGAAGTAAACCCATCGATGTAATAGTTTTAAAAAAACGTTATATTCCCAAGATGCCGGAAATGCTAACTGTCACATTGGTTGTGCTCTCAACCAAACTGTCAAAAGCATCCAATAGCTGGTGTCATAAATGATCACATGTGCAGCATCATGGAAGTTGAAGATTAAACAGAGGCCAAGATGGCAGCTCCCTTGACTGAAAACGATAGGAGGGTTTACTTCCACTTTAAGCAGCGTGCACTTACCCTCTACTCTTCTTGTCTTATAATGGGCACAGCTAGTGTGCAGACCAGAGAGACCAGTGCAGGGATGGTGGGAACTCCTCATAATGGGCCCAGCAAGTGTGCAAACCTGGGAGCGCAGTGCAGGGATGGTGGGAACTCCTCATAATGGGCCCAGCAGGTGTGCAACCCTGGGGGCACAGTGCAGGGATGGTTGGAACTCCTCATAATGGGCCCAGCAGGTGTGCAACCCTGGGGGCACAGTGAAGGGATGATTGGAACTCCTCATAAAGGGCCCAGCAGGTGTGCAAACCTGGGAGCGCAGTGCAGGGATGGTGGGAACTCCTCATAATGGGCCCAGCAGGTGTGCAAACCTTGAAGCTCAGCCCAGGGATGGTGGGAACCCCTCCTAATGGTCACAGCAGGTGTACAGTCCTAGAATCTCAGTGCAGGGGTGGTGGGAACCCCTCTTAATGGGCACAACAGATGTGCAGACCAGAGAGACCAGTGCAGGGTTGGTGGGAACTCCTCATAATGGGCCCAGCAGGTGTGCAAACCATGACGCTCAGCCCAGGGATGGTGGGAACCCCTCCTAATGGGCACAGCAGGTGTGCAGTTCTGGAATCTCAGTGCAGGGGTGGTGAGAGCTCATCATATTGGACACAGCAGGTGTAAAAACCTGGAAATTCAGTGCAGGGATAGAGGGAACTCCCCATATTGGGCACGGCAGGTGTGAAAACCATGAAGCTCAGCCCAGGGATGCTGGGAACCCCTCCTAATGGGCACAGAAGGTGTGCAGTCCTGGAAGTTCAGTGTAGGGATGGTAAGAGCTCATCATAATAGGCACAGCAGGGGTGAAAACCTGGTAGGGCAGTTCAGGGATGGTGGGAACCCCTCATAATGGGCACAGCGGGTGTACAAACCTGGGAGCGCAGTGCAGAGATGGCGAGAACTCCTCATGATGGGCACACAGGTGTACAAACCTTGGGAGCTCAGCGCAGGGATGGTGGGAACCCCTCATAATGGGCACAGCAGGTGTGCAAACCTGGGAGCGCAGTGCAGAGATGGCGAGAACTCCTAATGATGGGCACAGCAGGTGTACAAGCCTTGGGAGTTCAGTGCAGGGATGGTTGGAACCCCTCATAATGGGCACAGCAGGTGTGCAAATCTAGAAGCTCAGTTCAGGGATGGTGGGAACCCTTTATAATGGGCACAGCAGGTTGCAGACCTGGGAGAACAGTGCAGGGATGGTGGAAAGCCCTCACAATGGGCACAGCAGTTTGCAGGCCTGGGAACTCAGCAAAGAGGTCTGCCCAATGAGAGATAGTAAAGATGGTCAGGTGGTTTAACTCTCCAGTATCTAACAAATATCAGTTTTTGGTGGACTGACCCCCTGTAAATGTTTTATTCATTTCCAAACAGTACAGCCCAGGACAACGAGGTTTTATTAGAGCCGTCCAGGACAGTGTTCGACTCCTCCGCCAGACAGGCAAGGAGTGCATAGAGAAGAGACAGAAGGCCATAGAGGATGGGGAGGAAATACCCATGGACATATTATCGCAGATTCTCAAAGGCGCATGTAAGTGAAGTGTTTGCAAAAGAACCATTCACTTTGCCAACAAAGTAAGAAACAAATCTGAGATTTAGAATGTTGTACTTTTGTTTGCAAGCATCATTTAACCTACTTCCTCTGAGCCCAGACTGTCCTGGGTCCACCCCTAGCCTGTGACTGGACAATGAAAGTATAAACAATACTGTGATGAGCTCAGTTTTGGTGGCAGAGCAGTGCTGGAAGGATGCAGGGCATTGCTGGAAGGAGGCAGAGCAGTGCTGGATAGTGGGAGAGCAGTGCTGGAAGGTGGCAGAGCAGTGCTGGATAGTGGGAGAGCAGTGCTGGAAGGAGGCAGAGCAGTGCTGGATAGTGGGAGAGCAGTGCTGGAAGGAGGCAGAGCAGTGCTGGATAGTGGGAGAGCAGTGCTGGAAGGAGGCAGAGCAGTGCTGGATAGTGGGAGAGCATTGCTGGAAGGAGGGAGAGCAGTGCTGGAAAGTGGGAGAGCAGTGCTGGAAGGAGGTAGAGCAGTGCTGGATAGTGGGAGAGCAGTGCTGGAAGGATGCAGAGCAGTGCTGGAAGGATGCAGAGCAGTGCTGGATAGTGGCAGAGCAGTGCTGGAAGGAGGCAGAGCAGTGCTGGAAGGAGGCATGGGAGTGCAGGAAAGAGACAGAGCTTTGCTGGAAGGTAGCAGAGCAGTGCTGGAAGGAGGCATGGGAGTGCAGGAAAGAGACAGAGCTTTGCTGGAAGGTAGCAGAGCAGTGCTGGAAGGAGGCATGGTAGTGCTGGAAGGAGGCATGGCAGTGCAGGAAAGAGACAGAGTTGTGCAGGAAGGAGACAGAGCTTTGCTGGAAGGAGTCAGAGCAGTACTGGAAGGAGGCAGAGCAGTACTGGAAGGAGGCAGAGCAGTGCTGGGAGGAGGCAGAGCAGTGCTGGAAGGTGGCAGAGCAGTGCTGGAAGGAGGCATGGTAGTGCTGGAAGGAGGCATGGCAGTGCAGGAAAGAGACAGAGCTGTGCTGGAAGGTGGCAGAGCAGTGCTGGAAGGTGGCAGCGCAGTGCTGGAAGGAGGCATGGCAGTGCAGGAAAGAGACAGAGCTGTGCTGGAAGGAGGCAGAGCTGTGCTGGAAGGAGGCAGAGCAGTACTGGAAGGAGGCATGGCAGTGCTGGCAGAAGGCAGAGCAGTGCTGAATAGTGGCAGAGCTGTGCTAGAAGGTGGCAGAATAGTGCTGGAAGGAGGCATGTCAGTGCTGGATGGTAGCAGAGCAGTGCTGGATGGTAGCAGAGCAGTGCTGGAAGGAGGCATGGCAGTGCTGTAAGAAGGCAGAGTGGCATTGAAAGGTGGCAGAGCAATGCTGGAAGGAGGCATACTCCTTATGTCATCCTCCTAATGCTGGGGATAGCTCTGGATGCAGCCCACCCTAGCCCAATATCATGCATTTCCATGGTGTGGGTGAGCTGGCCTGCCTGCACTCTGCAAACGCATGAGGTTTGGCGACACCATTTTTTGGGATAAACTGTATCCCGTATGGAAGCAATATGGGACGTAGCTTGTCATCGTGAAATCCAAATATACTGTAATACGGGATGGGTCTCAACCCTATGCGGCACCCCTTCAAATGGAGCCTAAAGCTGGCCATACACATATTAGAATTGCAGTGCGAACAACTATTCGTTGCTCCTCCATAGAAACTTGTCCACTAACTGATAGAATCAAATCATTTCCATGATCAAAAGTGATCGGGTAAAATCAATAACAACATACAGTATATAATTCCGGTTTAGCTTTATTGCAAGGACACGCGCAATACAAGACAGAGGATATTCTTCTATACGTGTATGGCCAGCTTTAGCCATGTGCCAAACCCTGTATAAGTCACTGAACAGCATAACATTATGGCAGCATGGAAGAGATTCCTGAATAACATCACTTGTTTTTTTCTGACAGCTATGGAGAAAACATGTGATATGGAAATTTTATTGGATAATTTTATCACCTTCTTCATCGCTGGTAAGTAAAATTTTTTATCTTAAAGTTACCACTCCATTAACCAGTGATATGGTAATTGGATGTATATTCGTTTCTAGGACAAGAGACAACAGCCAACCAGCTATCATTTGCAGTGATGGAACTGGCACGACACCCAGAGATATTAGAGAGGTAAGTCACTGAGGAGCCTTAAGAAGCTGCAGTACTTTTGACTTATTTTACTTATGTGTTATACTACATGTAGAGGAAAATAATTTTAAGACCTAAAAACTCACAAATAAAAGATAGTCCTGGTAAATCTACTGAGGAACAAAACCTACCCTTAAAATACCTTCCCTCGCAACACTGCACAGTGCACAATATACTGTATGTAGGATTAGGAGCACCATAGGCCTGGTGCTGAGGATTTTGGTGGGTCCTAAAAAAAAAAAAAAAAAACGCAAACAATTATCGGTTAAAACAAAATGCATTGAATAGAGAAAGGGAGGAGAGGGGGGGAGGAGAGAAAGAGTAAGAGGGGGTAAGAGAGAAAGAGGTGGGGTGGGACAGAGAGAGAGAGAAAAAGGTGGGAGAGAGAGAAAGAGGGGGGGGGGGAGAGGTGGGTGTGAGAGAGAGAAACGGGGGGGGGGGGGTTGAGAGAGAGAGAGAGAGGGGGAGGGTGAGAGAGAAAGAGAGGAGGGTGAGAGAGAGATGAGTGGGTGAGAGAGAGAAGGGGGGTGAGAGATGAGTGGGTGAGAGAGAAAAGGGGAGTGAGAGATAAAGAGAGGAGGGTGAGAGAGAGTTGAGTGGGTGAGAGAGAGAAGGGGGGTGAGAGATGAGTGGGTGAGAGAGAGAAGGGGGTGAGAGATAAAGAGAGGAGGGTGAGAGAGAGATGAGTGGGTGAGAGAGAGAAGGGGGTGAGAGATGAGTGGGTGAGAGAGAGAAGGGGGTGAGAGATAAAGAGAGGAGGGTGAGAGAGAGATGAGTGGGTGAGAGAGAGAAGGGGGTGAGAGATGAGTGGGTGAGAGAGAGAAGGGGGTGAGAGATAAAGAGAGGAGGGTGAGAGAGAGATGAGTGGGTGAGAGAGAGAAGGGGGTGAGAGATGAGTGGGTGAGAGAGAGAAGGGGGTGAGAGATAAAGAGAGGAGGGTGAGAGAGAGATGAGTGGGTGAGAGAGAGAAGGGGGGTGAGAGATAAAGAGAGGAGGGTTAGAGAGAGAGAAAGAGAGGGGGGTTAGAGAGAGAGAGAGAGAGAGAGAGAGAGGAGTGAGAAAGAGGGGGGTGAGAGAGAGAGGGGGATGAGAGAGAGATGAGTGGGTGAGAGAGAGAAGGGGGTGAGAAAGAGAAGGGGGGTGAGAGAGAAAGAGAGGAGGGTTAGAGAGAGAGAAAGAGAGGGGGGATAGAGAGAGAGAGAGGAGTGAGAAAGAGGGGGATGAGAGAGAGAGGGGGGTGAGAGAGAGAGAAAGGGGGTGTGAGAAAAGGGGGGTGAACGAGAGGGGGAGGGTGAAAGAGAGAGAAAGAGAGAGGGGATGAGAGAGAGAGGGGGGGGGGGGGTTGGAGAGCAAGGGAGGGTGGTCAATATGCATTCTATTGTGAGCTTTTGTTGGTAAATGGTCAGTCCGCCCTGCAGCACCATCAACTATCACCTCACTACTCAGCACATCTCCAACCACAAAGCAACCTAAGTGGTGGAGAGGGTGGAGCCCGACAGTTCGGTCTGGTCTCTTCAGCCTCGCTAGCCAGAGCTAGCCTATCAGGAGGCTGCAAACTAGAATCCCCACCCATATCCTCTCCCAGGTGCAGCTCTCAGCTACTAAGGGTGGTGGGCATGGTTTGCCAACTACAATGGGAGGCATAGCGCTGCCCTGGGAGGACAAGCAGGGCTTGACTGAGCATATAGAGCGCATGTCTAGTGTCTGATTAGCGCCTTACTTCCGCCCCATTAGCATCTAATTTCTCCCTACAGCGTCCCATCCTGTTTCTCTCACTATAGCCGACAAACCCCGCCCACCACCTCTAGAACTAGCGCATCACCCCAAAGGACTTTTAACCAATCAGGAAGCAGCGGGAAACCTCCGCCTATATTCAATTCTAGGGGCTGTGCTCCGGTTCTAGAGGTGGTGGGCGGGGTTTGTTAGCTATAGCGATAGAGAGAGAAGCAAGAAAGGGGGCTAGAGTTTCAAGTTAGGCGCTGATAGAGTGCAAGGCAGGTGCAAATGGGGCACACGGAAGGAGCAAATTAGGTGTTAATGTGGGGCAAGCTATGAGCTGTTTTAGCTTAGTGCAGTCATGTATTTGCCTCTGTAACCCCACTCACCAGTAGGGAGCAGTGCATTGCCCCTAGAACAGAATATGGGTGGGCATTCTGCCTTGCCGCTTCCTGGCTCGCCAATGAGGCTTGGCAGATACAAGTTAAGTGCTGGTGGAGCGTGAATATAGTGCAGGTTAGGGGAAGAGAGGAAGCGTGTCACGTGACTATTCAAAACCCCATAGAGCTGGGGTTGTCATACAGCGTACAAGTAAACAACATTCCCTCCTATGAGCCCCTGCTGTGGCCTGTTCTTTTTTGGGCAGGCTGGGCCTTTATGAAGGTTGGAGCCTGGAGCTGCAGCTTTAATAACCCCTATGTTAGTCCAGCCCTGCCGGGCCGCATTGCAAAGGTTAAAACTTAATTAGCCTCAGGGTGCAGGGCTAGGGTGTAATACTTACCTTTTCCTGGTTCTGGTTGGCTTCCTTTATCTATGCCACCAATCCAGCACTGCTGCCTCTCTAGGGTGCTCTCAGCCGTAGTTGCATGCATGCCTCCTCCACATACAGTGAAAGGATAATAGCCCAGCACAGTAGGGATAATGCAGAAGGTCAGCCCACAGTCTGCCCACAGCCCAGAGTTTTGGATAGAAGAGAACAGCACTGGAGCCTGCCAAACCAAGGGATGGGATAATGCGCCATACACACTATAAGATTTTCTGAAGACTTTTTCCTTTAGACTTACCAAAACCAGATAATATGAGGTCAAACCTAAACACTTTCAATTTGTATGCAGTCAGGCAGGCCCTTGAACTACATAGAAAATGTAAATCTGAAGGAAAAAGTCTTCAGAAAATCTTATAGTGTGTATGGCCCTTTAGTAATACACCTTACCCCTCCATCCCTAGACTAAAGAAGCATTGAACGCCTGCAGTGCAGAGGTCCTTCTCTCCTAATTTGTCTAATTCATAGAGTTTAGCTTTAAACACTGTCCATGCATTTTTGATGCAGAATAAAAATGCACTGGACTGCATCTGGTGTGAATCAGCCCTTACCCCTGATTTTAAATCTCTGTACAATTTATTGTATCTTTATACCATTAGGGAATTTTTAGGAATTTAGTATGTCATGCCATTCAATTTTGCTGGTATGAAGTAAAAAAATACAGTATATATAAATCATTAGTTTAACATGTATTCCAATGGTCCTAGTTCACACATGTGCATCCTGTTCCAGGGCTGTCAAAAAAAGGAGAACATGCTGCATTTACTCTCTATGGAACGCAGCAAAATACATAAAAAAGGCACTGAAATAAATACACATGTCCTTAATTAAGATAAAAAAACAGAGTGGAAAAAAACGCAGTAAAATTCATCAAAAACATGCATGCAGAAACACATCCAGAATGCAGAAATTGTGGTGTGAACCGTCCTTTAATAAAATACAATATAGCTCAGCGTATGTAGCATAGTAGTTTGTGGTATGGGGTGCACTGTTCCATGGGTATAGGCATCATGCTTTTACGTTGGAGGTGGTCATAGTACAGAAGAGAATAGCATGGGCACAGTAGTGATCAGTGGAGAATAGCACTGGCACAGTGGTGATCAGTGGAGAATAGCATTGGCACTGTGATCAGTGGAGAATAGCATCGGCACAGGGGTGAACAGTGGAGAGTTGCATTGGCACAGTGGTGGTCAATAGAGAATAGCATTAGTCAGTGAAGAATAGCATTGGCACAGTGGTGGTCAATAGGGAATAGCATTGTACAGTGGTTGTAAGTGGAGAATAGCATTGGCACAGGGGTGATCAGTGGAGAATAGCATTGACACAATGGTGGTGAGTGGAGAATAGCATTGGCACAGCGGTGGTCAGTGGAGAATAGCATTGACACAATGGTGGTGAGTGGAGAATAGCATCGGCACAGTGGTGGTCAGTGGAGAATAGCATTGGCACAATGGTAGTCAGTGGAGAGGAGAATCGGCACAGTGTGGGTCAGTGGAGAATAGCATTAGCACAATGGGGGTGAGTGGAGAGGAGAATCGGCACAGTGTGGGTCAGTGGAGAATCGCATTTGCACAATGGTGGTCAGTGGAGAATAGCATTGGCACAATGGTAGTCAGTGGAGAGGAGAATCGGCACAGTGTGGGTCAGTGGAGAATCGCATTGGCACAGTGGTGTTCAGTGAAGAAGAGCATCAGCACAGTGGTGGTCAGTGGAGAATAGCATCGGCACAGTAGTGATCAGTGGAGAAGAGTATCAGCACAGTGGTAACAAGTGTAGAATAGCATCAGCTCAGTGGTGATCAGTGGAGAATAGCATCAGCAAAGTGGTGAAAGGAAAAAGGGGGGCCAGTGGGACTTTGAATGAGGTGAGACATTAGCTGTTATTAAATCAAAAGAACAATTGGTGCCAAATATTGATTTATTTGTCAATGGCTACATGACGGAAAGGTCAAGCAACAATTGTCATAATCAAAACATGTCGGTCAAATTAATTGATTGGGACTAAAAACAACACGAATGGATACCATGGAGAAAAATAATGAACATGCACGTGTGTAATGCAAATAACATCAATGACGAATATGTAATGTATTATACTATATTAAGAACCCATGTACATACAAAATACACGTTACATGAATGCTCTAAATCCGAGGAAAAAAGCAAACAATCCACATAAACAAACATTTGAAATTTTTTTTTTTTTTTTTTTCATATACATTCCATGAATCCATATCGTGATCTGTCATTTTATATCTCTACGCGTTTCGTGGAATTTGCATCCACTCTTCAGGAGCTTTGTAAAATACCTATAAGTAAAAATTAATTGGCACAGATAAATAATGATGAAAAACAAATATACCTGAAAACTCAACTTGAGAACAGCCAAAATCTGAGAAGTTTGAATACTTACAAAAACACGATTGTATCAATTAATCAACCAGAGAATCTCCAAGGATATTCTGGGATTTTGAAGGATATAAGGGAAAAACATTTCTCATTGCTGGATGCATCAGAATGGATATACGTCTGATCCGGGGCTGAGGCGGGTGTGCGCCACAAAAGGTCCAAGATGGAACAAGGGGGAGGAACCAGATGGACCCCATAAAGAAAATAGGGTTGACAATAATCTCACACATGAAGTGACCCAATGATCTGTTCAAAAACAACATTGTTTAGTGTAAATAACGTATAAAAAATATACTGTTAAAGGACGAGGTCCAAATTAGGGTAATTGGTGTGAGAGGGTTCAAAATGAAAAAGATGAATACCATAGGATCCCAATAAGAAACACCATAGTGCCAAGTAAGCCATATAGGCAAATAAGTGGAATGGGAAAAAGGTGCAAAAAGGAACCTGCATTCAGGATAGGAAAAGAAAGTGTACAAGGGAATAAAGAAGAAGAACCAATGTGAGTTGAAAATGAAAATAAGTGCTCAGATGGTAGTAACTTACAAAGAGGATGTCAAAAGAATGATGAGTGAAACCAAAAGTGCAGGCAGCGGGATCCTATTTCTATATGCGCTGCCTGCACTTTGGTTTCACTCATCATTCTTTTGACATCCTCTTTGTAAGTTACTACCATCTGAGCACTTATTTTCATTTTCAACTCACATTGGTTCTTCTTCTTTATTCCCTTGTACACTTTCTTTTCCTATCCTGAATGCAGGTTCCTTTTTGCACCTTTTTCCCATTCCACTTATTTGCCTATATGGCTTACTTGGCACTATGGTGTTTCTTATTGGGATCCTATGGTATTCATCTTTTTCATTTTGAACCCTCTCACACCAATTACCCTAATTTGGACCTCGTCCTTTAACAGTATATTTTTTATACGTTATTTACACTAAACAATGTTGTTTTTGAACAGATCATTGGGTCACTTCATGTGTGAGATTATTGTCAACCCTATTTTCTTTATGGGGTCCATCTGGTTCCTCCCCCTTGTTCCATCTTGGACCTTTTGTGGCGCACACCCGCCTCAGCCCCGGATCAGACGTATATCCATTCTGATGCATCCAGCAATGAGAAATGTTTTTCCCTTATATCCTTCAAAATCCCAGAATATCCTTGGAGATTCTCTGGTTGATTAATTGATACAATCGTGTTTTTGTAAGTATTCAAACTTCTCAGATTTTGGCTGTTCTCAAGTTGAGTTTTCAGGTATATTTGTTTTTCATCATTATTTATCTGTGCCAATTAATTTTTACTTATAGGTATTTTACAAAGCTCCTGAAGAGTGGATGCAAATTCCACGAAACGCGTAGAGCTATAAAATGACAGATCACGATATGGATTCATGGAATGTATATGAAAAAAAAAAAAAAATTTCAAATGTTTGTTTATGTGGATTGTTTGCTTTTTTCCTCGGATTTAGAGCATTCATGTAACGTGTATTTTGTATGTACATGGGTTCTTAATATAGTATAATACATTACATATTCGTCATTGATGTTATTTGCATTACACACGTGCATGTTCATTATTTTTCTCCATGGTATCCATTCGTGTTGTTTTTAGTCCCAATTAATTCATTTGACCGACATGTTTTGATTATGACAATTGTTGCTTGACCTTTCCGTCATGTAGCCATTGACAAATAAATCAATATTTGGCACCAATTGTTCTTTTGTTCTTTTGATTTAATAACAGCTAATGTCTCACCTCATTCAAAGTCCCACTGGCCCCCCTTTTTCCTTTCACAATTTTAGGGATGGAGGTTTTAGCTGTGGTGCTGCAGATCTATTTTCTTAATTATCAGCAAAGTGGTGATCAGTGGAGTATAGCATTGGCACAGTGGAGATCAGCAGAGAATAACATCAGCACAGTGGTGGTGAGTGGAGAGTAGCATTGGCACAGTGGTGATCAGCTGAGAATCCCATTGGCACAGTGGTGGTCAATGGAGAATAGCTTCAGCACAGTGGTGGTCAATGGAGAATAGCATCGACCAGTGGTGGTCAATGAAGAATAGCATTGGCACAGTGGTGGTCAATAGGGAATAGCAATGCACAATGGTGGTCATAGGAGAATAGCATTGGCACAATGGTGGTTAGTGGAGAATAACATTGGCACAACAGTGGTCGGTGAAGAGTAGCATTGGCACAACGGTGGTCAGTGAAGAGTAGCATCGGCACAACGGTGGTCAGTGAAGAGTAGCATCGGCACAACGGTGGTCGGTGAAGAGTAGCATCGGCACAACGGTGGTCGGTGAAGAGTAGCATTGGCACAATGGTGGTCAGTGGAGAAGAGCATTGGCACAATGGTGGTCAGTGGAGAAGAGCATTGGCACAGTGGTGGTCAGTGTGGTCTGTGGAGAAGTATACTGTATGTGTCAGTACACTGACAGTCATTGGAGAAACGCGTCAGTGTACTTGAGATCTATATACATACTAAAGCTTAAAAAGAAAACTAAAGCAAAAAAAAAGCTACTCAAAAGGAAAAAAAATGGATTGTCTGTTTGTCCCCATTGATGGGGCCCTAGTAGAAGGGTTGATTATTCTTCAGTACACCACAGCATCATCCCCATTCCTCCCCCCTGCGGCATGGTATTGGGGAGAGAGATGAATCATGACTGGGGCCGCAGGGGACATATCCTCACTGTGTACCAGTCTGGGCTCTTATGATTTCTGTGCATAGAATAGTTCATATTGACAATATGTTGAAGAATTTTTGTATTTTGATACACAACTAATGTCCATTGTTTGCAGTCAATGTACTTTGAGTTTTACTTTTTTACTGAAAACTTTTAATAAAAACTATTGGAAAATAAATAAAATTAATGAATCCAAGACAAGCTTTTCCAACTCGCACATCTTGTTTAGGTTTACTTGTTATTTCTGCAATGTTATCTCTTTTTTTTGTAAGGAGAATTATTCGATAACTTGATACAATTATTTTACTTCGCAGAGTTCAGGCAGAAGTGGACGAGGTGATCGGTTCCAAAAGGGACATTGACTATGAAGACCTGAGCAAAATGAAATATCTGTCCCAGGTATGGAAGAACCTCTTCTATATGCAAATAAATTATACAGAGCATCCAGAAAGTATTCACAGCGCTTCACTTTTTCCACATTTTGTTATGTTACAGCCTTATTCCAAAATGGATTCAATTCAATATTTCCCTCAAATTTCTACAAATAATGCCCCGTAATGACAACATAAAATACGTTTCTTTGAAATCTTTGCAAATGTATTAAAAATGCAAAAACAAAAAACAAAAATCCCATGCACATATAAGTATTCACAGCCTTTGTTCAATACTTTGTTGAAGCACCTTTGGCACCAATTGCAGCCTCAAGTCTTTTTCAGTATGAGGCTACAAGCTTGGCACACCCATTTTTGGGCAGTTTCCCCCATTTTTCTCCTTTGCAGGACCTCTCAAGCTCCATCAAGTTTGATGGGGAGTGTCGGTATACAGCCATTTTCAGATCTCTCCAGAGATGTTCAATCGGGTTCAAGTCTGGGCTCTGGCTGAGCCACTCAAGGACATTCACAGAGTTGTCCCGTAGCCACTTCTTTGTTATCTTGGCTGTGGGCTTGGGGTCATTGTCCTGTTGGAAGATGAATCTTCGCCTCAGTCTGTGGTCCAGAGCACTCTGGAGCAGATTTTCATCAAGGATGTCTCTGTACATTGCTACATTCATCTTTCCCTCAATCCTGACTAGTCTCCCAGTCCCTGCTGCTGAAAAACATCCCCACAGCCTGATGCTGCCACCACCATGCTTCATTGTAGGGATGGTATTGGCCAGTTGATGAGCGGTGCCTGGTTTCCTCCAGACATGACGCTTTCCATTCAGGCCAAAGAGTTTAATCTTTGTTTCATCAGACCAGAGAATTTTTTTTCTCATGGTCTGAGAGTCCTTCAGGTGCCTTTTGGCAAACTCCAAGCAGGCTGTTATGTGCCTTTTACTGAGGAGTGGCTTCCGTCTGGCAACTCTACCATTCAGGCCTGGTGGAGTGCTACAGAGATGGTTTTTCTTCTGGAAGGTTCTCCTCTCTCCACAGAGAAATGCTGGAGCTCTGTCAGAGTGACCATCGGGTTCTTGGTCACCTCCCTGACTAAGGTACTTCTCTCCTGATTGCTCAGCTTGGCCGGGAAGCATACTGTAGGAAGAGTCCTGGTGATTCCAAACTTCTTCCATATATGGATAATGGAGGCCACTGTGCTCATTGGGACCTTCAATGCTGCAGAAACTTTTCTGTACCCTTCCCCAGATCTGTGCCTCCATACAATCCTGTCTCAGGGGTCTACAGACAATTCCTTGGAGTTCATGGTTTGGTTTGTGCTCTGACATGCACTGTTAACTGGGGGACCTTATATAGACAGGTGTGTGCCTTTACAAATCATGTCCAGTCAAATGGATTTACCACAGGTGGACACCCATCAAGTTGTAGAAAAATCTCAAAGATGATCAGTTGAAACAGGATGCACCTAATCTAAATTTTGAGTGTCATGGCAAAGGCTGTGAATACTTATGTACATGGGATTTTTTAACTTTTTTATTTTTAATAAATTTGCAAAGATTTCAAACAAACTTCTTTCATGTTGTCATTATGGAGTATCGTTAGTAGAATTTTGAGGAAAATAATGAATTTAGTGCTGGTCCATACTACCGCGGCACGGCTTCGGGGGCGACCTGTGAAGTTGCGTGCACCGCGACTTCGGCGCGACTTGCATGGACTTCATATAATGAATGTCAATGCAAGTCGCTCCAATGTCGCCCCGAAGTAGTACAGGAACTATTTTCTAAGTCTGAGCCACTTGAGTCGCTCCTATTAGAACGGTTCCCCTTAGCACTGCATGGACCGCGACTTGCCAGGCTGACAAGTCGCGGTAGTGTGAATGGGCACTTAATCTATTATAGAATAAGGCTGTAACATAACAAAATGTGGAAAAAGTGAAGCGCTGTGAATACTTCCTGGATGCACTGTATATGTACATTATTGGTTACAATGTTATATACAGCTGGAATACATTATTATTTAAAGGCGCAAGTAACTTTTTCAAAAAATGTTATAAATACACCAACAGGGATAATATTATAAAATGTACATTTATTAAATTTTTGCATTCAGGCCTGCAGTGCATTGTATCAGTGTCTTACAGGTGTAATTCACAGGTTTTTGTATAGAGCAGCCCAAGGTTCATACAGAGAGAGGTATCTTCCATGGTGGCAGATAGGACTTGTATTATTTTTATTCACCCATCCCTGGGGCACCCTTCTCCCTCCATGGCCATCTGACAACATACTTAGCAAAGAGACGCTGCCTTAGCTGTCTCATTGCTAGTTGCATATTCATACAGGGCACCCTCCCTCCACAGCTGTTCAACCACACAGATAGCAAGGAGGTAGCCACTTTAAAAGATGGCACTCTGGTCTGTCTCCAAGAACTCATCAGGTGCTTGTCTCAGACCAGTGCTTGGAGATGGAGAAAAGTGCTGCCTGTCGAATCTCCTTGCTAGCTGTGTTGTCGAATGGCTGTGGAGGGACGTAGGGCACCCTGTCCAACCTCATAACTTTGTCTTATCTTCCTATTTTGCTATCTAAGGCTAGCTGTGAGGTCAGACAGGATGCCCCTTCTCTCTCCATGGCTGTCTGACTATGCAGCTAGCAAGGAGAAATCCACTTTAAAAGATGGCACTTTTCTTTGCCTCCAAGAACTCATGAGGAGCTTATCTAAGGCTTGGAGATGGAGAAAAGTGCCATCTATCAAAGCAGCTGTCTCCTTGCTAGCTGTGTTGTCAGATGGCCATGGATGGAGAAGGGTCAGATAGGGCGTCCCTTCTTACTCCATGACCATCCAACTACGCAGTTAGCAAGGAGGCAGCTTTCTTTTTTTGTGGCCGGAACTCCGCTTTAAGAACTTATCTAAAGCAAGTACTTGGATAAGGATAAAAGTGCCATCTATCAAAGCAGCCATCTCCTTGCTAGCTGTGTTGTCGGATGGCCACGGACAGATGTCCATGTGTCGAATGTGTCAAATACTAAACGCATGCTTTGGTTCCTCCTTTTGACCGCCTACTTCCTACAATGACAAGCACTTTGTGGTGTTTACACTCCATTTCTCAGATCCTGAAAGAGACTTTACGTTTATACCCCTCGGCACCCGGCACCTCCCGCATCCTGGAAAAGGAAATGGTCATTGAAGGGATTCGTGTTCCTGAAAACGCCACCTTAGTGGTAAGTCACTATGCTCCACTGTAGCCATCGGCCAATGCACCGCATGCAGAAATGCATGAGAAAAATACTGCACAGAGCAACCAATCAGATTACAGATTTCATTATCCTAGTACAGGTTGGAAAAAAGGAACCTGCTCCTGTGTGGATGATGGAGGCTGCACAGACACTCTTGTTATTTTCTTTCTTTTTAATAAATTTATTGGGGCGGGCGATGTACAATGTCCATGCTAGATGCATTTCATGGGTTACTTTATAGCAGGGTTTCTCAGCCAGGGTTCCTCCTGAGGTTGCTAGGGGTTCCTTGAGCAATGGGCAATTTCTGCCTCTCAGATAAGTTTCCAATGGCACCATTGCTACTTTTAGCTATCTGTAAGGGGGGTAATTCTTCCCAGTGATGACAAGAGTAAGGAGCATTCTTCCCACTGACTGTCATGAGTTGTAGATTTTAAATTTTTAGCAGGGGTTCCCCGAGACCAGAAATTTATTTCAAGGGTTCCTCTGTGTTGAAAAGGTTGAGAAAGGCTGATCTATACCCTGTCCCCTATAGATGGGGCATAGCCGTGTATTTTACAGTTTTTTAATTGTTTCTTCCTTTAGAAACAGTTTCTTTATTGAGTCAAAAACCCCTTTCTAAACCTCTCTCATACTCAGTTCCAATACATGAAACATGACACTGTTGGAGCTGCAGCTTGAAAAGGTTGTTGATAAGGTTTGTGGCAATAATCTGTTCTGCTCCTCTCTGCCATTTAAAGAAGAAGGCTTAATTGGATTTTTATTATGTCCTTCTCCCCAGGACTACATGTGCCATGTCCAGAGATGTATAGTAACTAAGTAGAACTACTTCACTACTGTACTTAAGTACCAAAAGGCAGTATCTGTACTTTCCTGGAGTAGAATTTTTTTCTCCTACTTCTACTTTTACTTCACTACATTTTTTCGATGATTTCAATACTTCTACTCCGATATTTTTTTTTTTGTGCTGCATAGTTACTAATTACTATTATAAAAATTACCACTGCCAGAACAGTAGATGGCAGGTTTCATGAAGCTCAAAACATGCGTATTATCAGCGCATACGAAAATAAATGCTACTGTATGTATAAATAAAAGCTGCATTATAAAAAACAATATGATGTTCAAACTTTTGACTTCTTGATTTAATAACTACATAACACAGTACTTGTACTTTTACTTTCAGTACTTGAGTAGCAAAATTTTTAAAAAAACTACTTGCAATACTTAAGTACAAAAAATGTTGAATACTTTAGTACTTCTACTCAAGTCACTTTTTGATCGAGCACTTGTACTTTTACTCAAGTATGGGTTTCGAGTACTTTATACAACTCTGGCCATGTCCCATCTGCAGGACCACTGATAAGGCAATACAGCCAGTCCTCCTGTACTGGGCCCCATCAGCTCACAAGGGGGGTCCAGGCACTTGCTGAGCACGGGGGGGGGGGGGGGGGGGTTAGCTGCACTGCCTTACTGCAGACACCAATCCTCTTCTGTCTCCCCCTGCCAGTTTCCCCTTCTTTTCCTTGCCTCCCTCCCTCCAGCTGTGCTGCAGGGGGATTACTCATCCCCCTGCAGTGTTTGCGGATTCCCTTCTCTCCTCCTGCACCGGCAGCTGCTGCAGGCACACAAGGGTATGTTTCAGGATGGAGAGCAGGGGAAGAGAAAGGTAAATATGTTAAAAAATATAATTTAATATTATCAGAGTGGTAGGGGAGAGGGAGATGAGGCAGGGGGAGCGGGGCCCTGTCCGGTAGGCATTATAGGAAATGTAGGAAATTATGACATTTATTAGAATGATTTTGGGTTGTTACAATGTTCATATGAATGACATTTTACTTCTTGAGAGGGATTTAAAATATCAGCTTACATGTGGAACTTTTGCTGAATATGCCCATTTTTCTTACTTTTCTTGGCTTTGCTGCCATGCTTTTCCATTATCTGGAAGCAGGGGCGTAACTAAAGGGGTTGCAGGTGTTGCAATTGCAACCGGGCCCCATGCGGCTCCCCTGTACACCTGGATGGGAGGGGCGGCGGGGGTAGCATGCAGAGAAATCACTGTCCTCCTTTTTCCTCCTGTAGCTGCAGGAGGAAAATGGAGGAGATTGATTCCTCTGTATGCTGCCCCCGCCACTCCTCCTATCCAGTTCACTTGTGTTTTGCTGTCTCTGGGCCCCTGTGTGCTCCCCTGGTCCCCCCCCTATTGTGCTGCCCCCCCCCCCCCACTGTGCTCCCTCCCCTCTCCTGCCGGCTGCTGCAGGGGATGTGTCACAATAGAGAACCAGGAAAGGGTCGGTAAATATGTAATTTACCAGCTCCTTCCTTTTCTGAATGGACAGAGTCATAGTCAGTGACATTGTAAAAAATTAAATAAAATGATAAAAAAAAATACAATTAAAATACCAAAAAATAAAAACTACTGACACCAATGGGTGAACTTCCAGGATCGCAAAGGTCACACTTACAACTGGGCCCTGGCATTCCACCACCGTGGGGAGGCCCCAAGATGGCAGGAAGGGGGCCCACTGTAGAACTTGTGAAAGGGTCCCACTGCAGGACTGTAATAAAGGGTCCCCGCAACGAGAGTAAAGGGCCGCAGGATCAGTGGGAAGAGCCCCAGGCTTGAAGAGAAGGGCTCAGGCCAGGGGTCGGGGAGGCCCTTCATGGTTTCTTGCACCGGGGCCCTGAAGGTTCTAGTTACACCTCTGTCTGGAAGGGTTCTTGAAAGCCATTATCACAGTTTTTTTTCTTGTATTATTTGTAGTTTAACTTCTATGTCTATGGGAGGATGGAGCAGTTCTTTAACAATTCATTGGAATTTGACCCGGAAAGATTTGGTCCGGATTCCAAGAGGTAAGAGTGTTACTGGCCAATCGGTATATGCGCTTTAAATGGTAACAAACGTTTTTTTGTTATACGTATACTTTGTTGGTATTGGAGATAACAAATCCTAATGTTCTTCATTCTATCTAGGCCATACTTCACATACTTTCCCTTTTCTCTGGGGCCTCGATCCTGCATCGGACAGGTATTTTCTCAGGTAAGAGCAGCCCAAGCTTAAAGTTGATGAATAATCCGCTCACATTTTGAATTACCTGTTTCCTATACTCTCTGCTCCCTCCCCCGTCCCATAAACTTTTTCCATTTTTTATTACATACATTATTTTAGACCCAATAATGTTATCACTGGGTCTCTGCACCTCTCTCTACAATGCAGATTAAGGCTGGTGGGGGCTGCAGGATGCTTCCTGAAAACATCACAGCACCCATCCTAAGGTGTCAGCAATGCTAGCATAGTGTGAAATGGCCAGCTTAAAGCCCCCCCATTTAAAATGTGTCCCCTCCCCCCCAATGCTTATATGGTACCCTTTTATTTTTTATTACCTGTCCCAAAGTCTTTGGTCCAGCCATGTGATGCTGCAAGGTCCTCTTCACCGCTTCTCCTGCGTGCAGTCAGCCCTGTCTGATAGGCACAGCTGGGACAATGAGTGGGAAGAAGGGGAAGCTGCCCTAGGCACTGTGGTATCATGTGAGGTGGGAGGGTGCCATGAGGAGATTGGAGGGGAGGGGATTTGTGTTGGAAGGTGGAATTTGTGGGGTGCCAGGTGGTAGGAATTGTTCTAGAATGGGGAAATGGGGGGGGGGGAGGATGCTATGAGTGGTGATTTAGGGGGAATGGGGGGAAGAGGATTTTTGCTAGGAGAGGGTATTGATGGAGGGGGGGGGTTTGCTAGAAGAGGTGATATGGTGGTGGTAGGGTAGGGGGGGGGTTATTGTGCTAGGAGACAGTTTTTAGGGCATTTGTGCTAATAGGGATGATTGGGGGAGATTTCTGCTAAGGGGGTGGGGATTTGGGGATTGGGTGGAACTTGTGCTGGAAGTGGGGATTTGGAGTGGGGGGAGAGCAGGTGTACTTGGAGGTGACATTTTTGTGGTAGGGAATTTATGCTAGGAGGAGTGATTTTATTTTTTTTTGGGGGTGGGGGATTTATTCTGGGAGGATGGGGGTCAAAAATTTGTTTAGGAGGGGGGATTTCGCAGGTGGCGGATTTGTACTGGGAGGAAGGGGAATTGGAGGATTTGAGAAGATTTTTTACTAGGAAGGAATATTTGGGGGGAGGTTTATGCTAGGAGTGGAGATTTGGGGGGAGGATTTAAACTAGGAGGAGGTATTCGGGGGAGAGAATTTGTTCTTGTAGTGAGAATTTGTGGGATAGGTTTTGTACTAGGAGGGGGGATTTGGGGGGAAAACTTACACTAGGAGTGGGTATTTGTGGGTGAGGATTTGTGCTAGGATGGGATTTGTAGGGAGAGGATTTGTACTAGGAGGGGGGATTTGTGTGAGAGAATTTGTATTAGGAGGGGGGATTTGAGGGAGAGAATTTGTACTATGAGGGGGAATTGAGTGCGGGGGAGGATTACACTAGGAGTGGGCATTTTTGGGAGAGGATTTGTACTAGAAGAGGGATTTGTGGGACAGGATTTGTACTAGCAGGAGAATTTGTACTAGGAGGGGGATTTGGGGGAGAGGATTCGTACCGGGGGGAATTTTCGGGAGAGGATTTGTACTAGGAGGGGGGATTTGCGGGAGAGGATTTGTACTAGGTGGGGGATTTTTACTAGAAAGGGGATTTGGGGGGGTGGATTTGTACTAGGAGGGGGGATTTCGGGGAGAGGATTTGTACTAGGAGGGTGGATTTGGGGGAGGATTTACACTAGGTGTAGGGATTTGTGGGAGAGGATTTGTACTAGGAGAGGGGATTTTGGGGGAGGATTTACACTAGGAGTGGGATTTTGTGGGAGAGGGTTTATGCTAGGAGTGGGATTTGGAGGAGAGGATTTGTACTAAGAGGGGGGATTTGGGGGAAAGGATTCATAAAAAGGGGGATTTGTACTAAGAGAGGGATTTGTGGGAGATGATTTGGACTAGGAGGGGGATTTGTGGGAGAGCATTTGTACTAGGAGGGGGATTTGTACTAGGAGGGGGATTTGGGGGAGGGGATTTGCACTAGGAGGAGGGTTTGTGGGAGAGGATTTGTATTAGGAGGGGCATTTTGTACTACGAGGAGGATTTGGGGTAGAGGAATTGTAATAGGAGGGGGGATTTGGGGGGATTTAAACTAGGAGTGGGGACTTGTGGGAGAGGATTTTTTTTCTTGGGGGGGGGGGTGCTGGATATAAAGAAATCACTTCATATGTCGTTCCATTCCAAAAGAAACTTTGGTTGTTTGCCTTCAAAGAGAATCTGGGCAAAATGACAGGTTCTCCTAATAGGTCAGCCCACCCCCACCCACCGACGCTCCTCCCCTTTCCTGTGCTCCCCTGCTCCATTCATCTGCGGGAGCCCTGGGTCTAACCCCTGTCTTTGTTGTATCACAGATGGAAGCCAAGGTGGTCATGTCAAAACTACTCCAGAGGTTTGAATTCGAGTTGGTGGAGGGACAAAGCTTTGACATCGTAGACAACGCGACTCTTCGCCCCAAAGATGGCGTCATCTGCAGGCTACGGCCACGAGCACATAAATAATAGATACTTTTATTCCTTTATTGTGTCCTTTAGTCATTAGTAGAATTCATTTAGAGATAGACGTGTTTTATAAATGCAGAACTAAAGATAATTTTTAGAGAACCCGTTCCTGATGTTGGAGTGTTTTTTTAAATTTTGGTACAAGTAACAAAAGCGAATGAATTGTAGTGGAGGTGCCATCAATATCCAGGGCGGTGTGGGACAATCCGTGGGCCAGTGCAGGGAAGTAGGGGAAGCCATGGTCCTGTTTATTGTCTATTTTCAGACAACTCTGTGGCAATATTACAAAGATCACAAATCACTTAGTGCCGGTTCACACTATGGCGATCCGACTTCGGGGGCGACCTGTGAAATCGCGTGCACCGCGACTTCGGCACGACTTGCACGGACTTGTGTCGCTCCTATTAGAACCGTTCCTGTACTACACTATGGGATGCGACGGTGCGTGACTTGTCAGGCTGACCAAGTGGCCTGACAAGTCGGACTAGGGGTCTATTTATAGAACATTCGTTACATGAATGTCAGAAGCATTTGTGCACGCGCTGAATGGAGTGTCCTGTAATTTTTGTAAGAGATGAATGCCTGGATCTTCAGCTTCAAACTGCTTTAACACGTGCTGTTCTGGACATTTTATAGATTGACAACTCCTACTGTATCCTCATATTGATTAGTGGTTCCAAATTAATAACTACTGCAATAGGGGACAGACACAAAAAAATACACTCTGCATATTTCCAAAATAACTGTCCTGTTTTATTTGACGGAATTGAAGGCTTTTATACAGATGATTACGTAGGTATCGCATTAATATTACAATTGTACTTTTATGGTAACAAGGGGCGTAACATAGGCAGGCTAATTCTTATCAGGACTCGAAAGAATGCAAACATTTAATGAAAACATTATTATTGCCGTGTGCACAATGTAGTTCAGTGTGCAATACATACAAAATAAAATACAATAATATACAGGATGTACACATTTCCTTAAGTGCCGGTTCACACTAACGCGGCACGACTTCGGGGGTGACCTGTGAAGTCGCGTGTACCGCGACTTCGGCGCGACTTGCACGGACTTCATATAATGAATGTCTATGCAAGTCGCTCCGATGTTGCCCCGAAGTAGCACAGGAACCTTTTTCTAAGTCGGAGCGACTTGAGCCGCTCCTATTAGGACGGTTCCCGTAGCACACAATGGACCGCGACTTGTCAGGCTGACCAGTCGTCTGACAAGTCGTGGTAGTGTGAATGGGGTCTTACAATCTCCCCACTTTTGATCAATATTTTGATCACTAACCAGTGGCGGCTGGTGCTCAAAATTTTTGGGGGGGGCGCAAACAGAAAAATGTAATAGGCATTGCAAAAAACGTACATGCCCCCTTTCAATGCAGTGACCAGCATACATGCCCCCTTTCAATGCAGTGACCAGCATACATGCCCCCTTTTAATGCAGTGACCAGCATACATGCCCCCTTCAATGCAGTGACCAGCATACATGCCCCCTTTCAAAGCAGTGACCAGCATACATGCCCCCTTTCAAAGCAGTGACCAGCGTACATGCCCCTTTCAATGCAGTGACCAGCATACATGCCCCCTTTCAATGCAGTGACCAGCGTACATGCCCCCAATGCAGTGACCAGCATACATGCCCCCAATGCAGAGATCAGCGTGCGTGCCCCCTTCAATGCAGTGGCCAGAATACATGCCCCCTTTCAATGCAGTGACCAGCATACATGCCCCCTTTCAATGCAGTGACCAGCATACATGCCCCCAATGCAGAGATCAGCGTGCGTGCCTCCTTCAATGCAGTGACCAGCATACATGCCCCCTTTCAATGCAGTGACCAGCGTACATGCCCCCAATGCAGTGACCAGCGTAGATGCCCCCTTCAATGCAGTGACCAGCGTACAATGCAGAGATCAGCGTGCGTGCCCTCTTCAATGCAGTGACCAGCGTACATGCCCCCAATGCAGTGACCAGCATACATGCCCCCAATGCAGAGATCAGCGTGCATGCCCCCTTCAATGCAGTGACCAGCGTACATGCCCCCAATGCAGAGATCAGCGTGCGTGCCCCCTTAAATGCAGTGACCAGCATACATGCCCCCAATGCAGAGATCAGCGTGCGTGCCCCCAATGCAGTGACCAGCGTACATTCCCCCAATGCAGAGATCAGCGTGCGTGCCCCCTTACTTACCTGGAGCAACAGCGGCGTCGTCGGCTTCTCATCAGTCCCGACGGCGCATCTCCTCCGCGTCTCCTCCGCTATTGTCACACAATGGGTGGGCTCGGGGTGCACTGCTCTGCGCCCTGGCTCCACCCTTTGCATCACCCTATTAGAGCCTCTGGCTCTAATCAGGTGATTTAAAAAAAAAAAAACATTAAGCTCCATGCGTCCAGCGCCCCTGTATGCAGATTAGGGGGCCGGACGCATGGATAGGGGGGGCGGCGCCCCTGCGCCCTCAATAGATCGGCCGCCACTGTCACTAACCATACTTTCTATCTCCTTTTAACCTGGAACCTCTGCACGCTTAGGTGAAGGCCAAAGAGGCAAACTCCATTGTGGAGAATAATAGCTGAGAGCAGCTTTTTCATTACAAAATTACTTTTCATTGTAAAAAAAGATTGATAAAAAATATTTGCAGAGTAATTGGCTGTACACTGCTGTGGCCAGAATGGCCTTCTAACCTAACTGTGGACATGCTGACTTATCAGCATAGGCAATCACAGACAATTCTGCATAACATTGGAAGATGTATAGAAGACAGTATGACTTCAACATGACTGACCTACTTTTCAAATCACATTAAATATATATAAATATTTATATCCCTTATAATTGAGGCATTTGAATAAATTGTACCCCAAACTGTGATTCCAAGAGGAAAGCAAATCAAACACAGAGATACGTTCATTTAGTCATTTTTGCTGAGCCTGGTGTGGATCCAGGTGACTTTTCCTTCAAGTTTTGTAAACTGTACATAAAACAGACTCTGTATTGTGTTTCCACACATTTCCTTATATATAAATGTCTCTTAACAATCCACAAGTCACCTGGCTTTAGTTTATGAGATCCTTCCAAACTTTTAGGATCTGGAACTGGGGGGAAAACACATAAATGAGTTTGTCAAAATCTTAACAGATCAGCAACATTCTGTGAGATCTGAGTGGAGGCCTTCAGCTGCTGAGACAAATATATGCAAATGAGCAACACACTCCTTAACCAAATCTCATAGGGAAAAGGTCCAATATCCCCTTACAGGCTTAAAGCGGTAGTATCCCCGTACAAAAATAAAGAAACCCCTGCAAGACAATGGTATAATGTGCTAGTATGCCTCACATACTAGCACATTATGAAATACTTACCTTAGAACGAAGCCCCCACATGTTCGCCCGGACACCGCCAAGGGAGCTGTGATGTTCTCTCTGCGTCTCTTTCGGTTTGGCAGCTCTGGCACTGTTAGTGGCTGGAGCCGCGATGAGTTCACTTTCTGGCAAGGAGCCGGCAAGGAGCTCTGAAGGTCCGCAGGTGTCAGCGGCTGCATGCAGGGTGAATATCTCCTAAACCGTGCAGGTTTAGGAGATATTATTTTAACTACAGGTAAGCCTTATTATAGGCTTACCTGTAGGTAAAAGTTAAAAAGCGGAGTACACTGCCGCTTTAATAAAAAAATATATGAAGACATTTAGGTAATAGTTTTCTAGTTTTCTTACTTTACTTTTTCCACTTCATTATAGATGGTAAGGGGTGTAAAAAAAATAAAAAACTTAAACTTTTTGTAAGGACTCTCCCATAAAAATAGTTCCTTCTGTTACTCTCTCTAGTTTCTAGGACTCTGTACTTACCAACCACTTCTAATAACACCTTTTACTGTGGCCTGTGCAATAGAATTTGCCACTGGTGAAACCTCTGGCCATCCATAAAACATGCAATGCATACTAGCTCATTATGAAATACTTACCTTAGAACGAGCCCCCGCCATGTTCAGTCGCCCGTCTTCCGGGATCGCGGCATCCGGCCATCTGATTGGCCGGAGCCACGGTGACGTCACTCCCGCGCACGCGCACGGGAGCCGACGGTCACGGCACGGGGCTCTGAAGGAACGGCACCAGCGGCCGTTCCTTCAGTGCGCATGCGCCAGTGACGTCACTGGCTGCATGTAAGGTAAATATCTCCTAAACGGTGCATGTTTAGGAGATATTTACAGTACCTATAGGTAAGCCTTATCATAGGCTTACCTATAGGTACAACTTGCAGAGGAGGGTTTACTTCCTCTTTAACTTACTATAGCTCCTATGATCAGACGGGCAGCCAAAATGCTCATCCCATGTTCCCCTCACTGACCACATATAAAGTATTCTGTTTGAGCCAGGGCCAAAAATTGTTATTTCTATACAGTTTGACTCTCATTTGTCTGTTTTGGCTTTTTCCCATGTTATAGAATTTACTAGTTGTAGCGCCTGACCCTAAATTCATCACACAACTTAACATCAAAATTTCCCTTTATGTCTAGTGTTAATTTGTCTGTCACCCTTCATCCACCCTGCTCACATAGATAGCTGTTCCTCTAGCTGTTTAATCTGCATGATTCTTATTCCCCGTGGACTTTTTGGTAACCCTGTTACCCATTTTGGATCCCTGTCCACTTTAACCTTTTATCTAGGGCTCAGTATAGGCAGAACTGCACCTTTCGGTTCATATATTTTCTAGCGCACCTCTTGTGCTAGGTGGGAGTTCACTTTCCGGCAAGGAGCCTGCAAGGGGCTCTGAAGGTCTGCCGGACCTTCAGAGCGCATGCCCCGCTGGTGTCAACGGCTGCATGCAGGGCCAACATCTCCAAAACCGTGCAGGTTTAGAAGGTATTAATTTTACCTACAGGTAAGCCTTTGTAACGGATCAACTGGCACCCTGACTGGGTACCTCCGTTGACAGATGCTCCTAGTGCTTCCCGAGGGCTTTCAGCACTCCATCAGACACCATAACCACCGCAGACCCCAGGAACTGCCGCAGCTTGGTTGGGGTCTCGCCGTCTCCTACCCACCCTGGACCTACGACAAGGCTCCAGGTTCCAGTGAGTGAACCTCTCTTTCCCCAGAGAGTGGAACAGGAACAAGCTCTTACAAGAGCTTAGTGATTATCCAATGGAGTATGAAGAGCATAGCAATCCCTTGTAGCAGATTCCCCCAATAAGAGACAGGACTCTAGATTGAGGGTGAAGTAGAACTCTAGGTTTAATGGTACAGCTGCTCTTTTATACAGTTTTCTCCCACAAGGTTACCGCCCAGGTGGACCTTGTGGGGAACAGGACATGAAGTTCACAATCCAATAAAAACAGAGTTTTACACTCAGTCACTCCCATACAGTGTACACAATTCCTCCCCTCTGCCTGATTACATTATCATATGCAGCTGAAGTTGTATACAGAAACATAATTAACCTGAACTAATTATCTAGCCATCTGGACAGAACAATGTGAGGTCATTAACATTTAACAATGGGACAGGCAGACTTAACACAATACACATTATCTCAATACACAAAAAACAATAGGAAGAGCCCGTCTGACATTGAAGGACATGGAACAGAAGCCAATGTGACTAGCTCTTTCAATGAACATGTTCAGAATCAAACAGCTGACAAATATTACTGTCCCACTTGAAGCAATTCAAACTATTAAGTATCTGTCTTTCACTCCCAGTGACGGTGAATACGGTCACAGCCTTATTTCAGGCTTAAATGTAGGTAAAAATTAAAAAGTGGAGTATACTACTTAAAAGATATTGGGTTGGTGAAATTCTCGCGCTGTCACTCTATATGAATCCTAAATTCCTTTAAAGCTGCAGGTACTGTTATTGGTAACCTACGCAATTCAGAAATGTATAACAGGGGGGAGTACCGCGCTTAAAAGGTGCTTAGTGCATGTTATTCATACATTTAATAATTTACTTTCAGTGCTTTCAAATGTTTATAATAAAATATAAATATTCTCCAGTGCATAAAATTATATAAATATTCTCCAGTGCATAAAATTTAAAAAAATTCTCATTAATAAATAAAATATTTCTTACAAGTGATGTAAATATGTGCTATAAACAATCCTTAAATATATCAAAATTTGTAAAAATGAAAATAAAAATAAAATGCCAGTGATAAATTATGTGCTTATAAGTTTCCAATAATTAAATAATTCAAAAGTGAAAAAGTGCCAAAGTGTCCTTGTATATATAAATAAAATGGTGTATATTCAAACGCCTTTTCTTTCCCAAAATTCATGCAGGTGCTCTTCCATGCAGTGGCCACTAGGTGTCCTAAGCGCTCACCTCAATTGGCTTTATAACCAGCTTTGTATGGTATCATATGTAATCCTCCTTTTCTATGGTTGATGGGTCCGGTCACTAATTCTCACACTTATCCCTTTTAACACGATATTCCAGGGGGTGTGTGTGGAGCCTTTGAATCTCCAAAATAAATGGGGCCACAATAGTGAGGTACCGTTTGGTGATTTTATTAAAAGAGATAAAAGTAACAGACTCACATTTTCCTTCGTCTTTGCCAATGCATAACAATTGTAATGTCGCTACGTCACTTCCGGTTTGGCGTCCTACGCGTTACGCTGCGTGCCCACACAGCTTCTTCCAGCTTCTTCCAAGGATTACATATGATACCATACAAAGCTGGTTATAAAGCCAATTGAGGTGAGCGCTTAGGACACCTAGTGGCCACTGCATGGAAGAGCACCTGCATGAATTTTGGGAAAGAAAAGGCGTTTGAATATACACCATTTTATTTATATATACAAGGACACTGTGGCACTTTTTCACTTTTGAATTATTTAATTATTGGAAACTTATAAGCACATAATTTATCACTGGCATTTTATTTTTATTTTCATTTTTACAAATTTTGATATATTTAAGGATTGTTTATAGCACATATTTACATCACTTGTAAGAAATATTTTATTTATTAATGAGAATTTTTTTAAATTTTATGCACTGGAGAATATTTATATAATTTTATGCACTGGAGAATATTTATATTTTATTATAAACATTTGAAAGCACTGAAAGTAAATTATTAAATGTATGAATAACATGCACTAAGCACCTTTTAAGCGCGGTACTCCCCCCTGTTATACATGGAGTATACTACTGCTTTAGTGCCCAAAATGACTGGCCAGTCTTTTTCTCTTCTCTACATTTGCCTTTACCCTCATGCCTCTAAACTACTATTACAGCAGATGTGTGCTTCATATAACCTGTTAAAAGCACTATTCTTCCCTTTCCTATCTATAACACTCTGATGGACAGTAGACAGTGATGACATAACATATAACCATCAATCAATACAGTTCAATTAAGGGGAGTAAAATAGGTACCATTTGTCCCGCAAATGCCTTACCTGACATTTTATAGATAGGCAACGCCTATCCTCATATTGATTAGTGGTTCCAAATTAATAACTATTGCAGTAGGGAACAGACACAAAAAGATACACTCCGCATCTTTCCAAAATAACTGTTCTGTTTTATTTGATGCAATTGAAGGCTTTTATGGTAACAAAGGGCGTAACATAGGCAGGCTAATTCTAATCAGGACTCGAAAGAATGCGAACGCAATGAAAACATTATTGCCATGTTCACAATAACTGCAATGTGCAATACATACAAAATCAAATACAATAATATACAGGATGTACAAATTTCCTTTACACTTGTTTACACTTGTTGACCACCTAACTGGGAAAATACGTCATTGCTTTAACCTCTGAAAACCTAGCAGCAAATGAGACAACCGCACAAAGGGTGACCTCTACCCATGACACATCCCGAAACATAGAATATACACAAAACAATGCAGAATTTAGTCCTGCAATGGATGGACTGGCAATAGCATGAGACCAACTCTATAAATATCAAATATTTTATTGATACATATATTTTAAAACAGGATGTTTGCAGAACATCCAGAAATACAGAAAAAAAGATTGAAATCATACATATAACACGTGAATGCAAAATGTGGCCCTTATACAGGACCTACCTCACTTAGTACACTACCAAAAGAAGGTGTCTGTATATTGGGTCGCCTCTGCTGGTCAACGCGTTTCGCTTTATTGCATAGCTTCCTCAAGACCAATGCTGGAGGAAATAATTTTAGCAAGAACAGCTGGAACCGTAACTGGTGACAAATAGCACGTCTTTTGGGCAGACACAGGGACGGCAATCTATCCCACCTACAGAAGCAGATTGCCTAAAGGCAACTTAGAATTCTAATCCAAGGTAAATGTGTTGGGCTAAATCATAAATAAATACATGTAATAATATGGTTCAACAATATAAAAAAATGTGAAAAAAGTCCATAAATTCCAAATAAGTGATGATAGTGCTAGATAAGCCCCTGTGACTTCTTCACCCCTTGCTGAAGAAGTCACAGCCCTTATCGCCGACGTAACGCATACAAGGGGGCGGAGCCATGCTGCGGACATCACTCCCTTTCCTCTCTCGCTTGGAGACTTGTTTGTTTGCCTTGCCTGACTCTATTGAGTGTATTGTGAGTACCCCTTTCTTCAAATAAACGTTTGCTGATTGATTTATAGACAGAGAGCACTAGATTGTGTTTGTTTTCTGTCCTCATATTCATCTGGTTTTATGGGCTTCATGATCCTGGACTCGCCTGAGATATCGTTTTGTAGACTTTATATTACCCCTGCAGGGGACTGCTGTTTTTGACCCTGGGTGGCTCCTGGGTCAGATACTGAGGTGAGAGGCTTGTATATCTGGTGGCGGATCCTTATACTCACGGAGGTGTCTTTAGGAATGAATTGATCACAGCACTATTATTTGTATTTACACCTGGACTTTATAATATTTACCCTAAGGGGCTTATCTAGCACTATCATCGCTTATTTGGAATTTGTGGACTTTTTTCACATTTTTTTATATTGTTGAACCATATTATCACATGTATTTATTTATGATTTAGCGCCAGTGGTGTACCAACGGGGGGTGCGGGGGGGGCAGCCCACCACAGGTGCCACGCACTGGGGGTGTCAGCCGGTGTCCTGCCCGGCGTGCTCTGACAGATCCTGTATCTCAGTGCGAAAGCAGCTGCAGTGGCAGCTCCTTCAGTCCGCGCTGCTAGCTGGGGCGGAGCCGCGGCGGAAATAAGAGGGGGGAGCTGTGCCAGAAATAAGGAGGCGGAGCCTCGGCGGGAGAAAGGTGAGTGCCCAAGTGTGTGTGCTGGATAGGAGGGGGATGGGGCAGCTGCATATAGAGGAATTGATCTTTCCCTATTCTTCCTGCAGCCACCGAATAACTGATTCTCCTCCTCTCCCTCCTGCAGGAAGAATAGGGAAAGATCAATTCATCTATATGCAGCTGCCCCATCCCCCTCCTATACAACTTCTTTTGCTGGCCCCCAGTGCTCTTAACCCCCCCCCCCCCAGTGCTCTTAACTTCCCTCAGTGCTCTTAACCCCCCTCAGTGCTCTTAACCCCCCGTACTCTTACCCCCCTCAGTGCTCTTAACCCCCCCTCAGTGCTCTTAACCCCCCCTAACCCCCCTCAGTGCTCTTAACCCCCCCAATGCTCTTAACCCCCCTCAGTGCTCTTAACCCCCCAGTGCTCTTAACCCCCCTCAGTGCTCTTAACCCCCACTCAGTGCTCTTAACCCCCCTAACCCCCCCCCCCTCAGTGCTCTTAACCCCCCAGTGCTCTTAACCCCCCCGTGCTCTTAACCCCCCTCAGTGCTCTTAACCCCCCCAGTGCTCTTAGCCCCCCCAGTGCACTAGACCCCCCCCGGTGCTCTTCAGCTCCCCACAGTGCTTTTCATCTCCCTCCCACCTATGCTCTCTGGCTCCCCCAGTACTCTCCACCCCCCTGGTTTTCCCTGCCCCCAAGTGCTCCCTGTCCCCCCCCCCAGTGCTCTCCACCCCCTGTGCTTTCCAACCCCCCTGCAATGGTTTCTCTCCAGTCCCCCCCCCCATGCCCTTCAGCTCCTCCAGTTCTCTCTGCTTCCCCTGTGTTCTCCGGCCCCCCTAGTGCTCTTCTATCTTCTATCATGTCTGCAGTCTCTTAGCGTCTCTTGTATCATGGCCTCAGTCTCTGACCATCTCTTGTATCATGTCCTCAGTCTCTGACCATTTCTTGTATCATGTGTGCAGTCTCTGACCATCTCTTGTATCGTGTCTGCAGTGTTTCACCATCTCCTGTATCATGTCTGCAGTCTCTGACTATCTCTTGTATCATGTCCTCAGTCTCTGACCATCTCTTGTATTGTGTCCTCAGTCTCTGACCATCTCCTGTTTCATGTTCTCAGTCTCTGACCATCTCCTGTATCACGTCCTCAGTCTCTGACCATCTTCTGTATCATGTCTGCAGTCTCTGACCATCTCCTGTATCATGTCCTCAGTCTCTGACAATCTACTGTATCATGTCTGTAGTCTCTGACCATCTCCTGTATCATGTCCGCAGTCTCTGACCATCTCTTGTATCATGTCTGCAGTCTCTGACCATCTCTTCTATCATGTCCTCAGTCTCTGACCATCTCTTGTATCATGTCTGTAGTCTCTGACCATCTCCTATATCAAGTCCGTAGTCTCTGACCATCTCCTATATCAAGTCCGTAATCTCTGACTATCTCTTGTATCATGTCTGCAGTCTCTGACCATCTCCTGTACCATGTCTGCAGTCTCTGACCATCTCCTGTATCAAGTCCGTAGTCTCTGATCATCTCTTGTATCATGTCTGCAGTGTCTGAGCATTATTTGTATCATGTCCTCAGTCTCTGAGCATCTCTTGTATCATGTCCTCAGTCTCTGACCATCTCTTGTATTGTGTCCTCAGTCTCTGACCATCTCCTGTTTCATGTTCTCAGTCTCTGACCATCTCCTGTATCACGTCCTCAGTCTCTGACCATCTTCTGTATCATGTCTGCAGTCTCTGACCATCTCCTGTATCATGTCCTCAGTCTCTGACCATCTACTGTATCATGTCTGTAGTCTCTGACCATCTCCTGTATCAAGTCCGTAGTCTCTGACCATCTCTTGTATCATGTCTGCAGTCTCCGACCATCTCCTGTACCATGTCTGCAGTCCCTGACCATCTCCTGTATCATGTCTGCAGTCTCTGACCATCTCCTGTATCATGTCTGTAGTCTCTGACCATCTCCTGTATCATGTCCGCAGTCTCTGACCATCTCTTGTATCATGTCTGCAGTCTCTGAACATCTCTTGTATCATGTCTGCAGTCTCTGACCATCTCTTCTATCATGTCCTCAGTCTCTGACCATCTCCTGTATCACGTCCTCAGTCTCTGACCATCTTCTGTATCATGTCTGCAGTCTCTGACCATCTCCTGTATCATGTCCTCAGTCTCTGACCATCTACTGTATCATGTCTGCAGTCTCTGACCATCTCCTATATCAAGTCCGTAGTCTCTGACCATCTCCTATATCAAGTCCGTAGTCTCTGACTATCTCTTGTATCATGTCTGCAGTCTCTGACCATCTCCTGTACCATGTCTGCAGTCTCTGACCATCTCCTGTATCAAGTCCGTAGTCTCTGATCATCTCTTGTATCATGTCTGCAGTGTCTGAGCATTTCTTGTATCATGTCCTCAGTCTCTGAGCATCTCTTGTATCATGTCCTCAGTCTCTGAGCATCTCTTGTATCATGTCCTCAGTCTCTGACCATCTCTTGTATCATGTCCTTAGTCTCTGGTCATCTCCTGTATCATGTCTGTAGTCTCTGACCATCTCCTGTATCAAGTCCGTAGTCTCTGACTATCTCTTGTATCATGTCTGCAGTCTCTGACCATCTCCTGTACCATGACTGTAGTCTCTGACCATCTCCTGTATCAAAGTCCATAGTCTCTGACCATCTCTTGTATCACGTCTGCAGTGTCTGACCGTCTACTGTATCATGTCCGCAGTCTCTGACCATCTCTTGTATCATGTCCTTAGTCTCTGACCATCTCTTGTATCATGTCTTCAGTCTCTGACCATCTCTTGTATCATGTCTGTAGTCTCTGACCATCTCCTGTATCAAGTCTGTAGTCTTTGACTATCTCTTGTATCATGTCTGCCGTCTCTGACCATTTCCTGTACCATGTCTGTAGTCTCTGACCATCTCCTGTATCAAGTCCGTAGTCTCTGACCATCTCCTGTATCATGTCTGTAGTCTCTGACCATCTCCTGTATCAAGTCCGTAGTCTCTGACCATCTCCTGTACTATGTCTGCAGTCTCTGACCATCTCTTGTATCATGACCTCAGTCTCTGACCATCTCCTGTATCACGTCTGCAGTCTCTGACCATCTCCTGTACTATGTCTGCAGTCTCTGACCATCTCTTGTATCATGACCTCAGTCTCTGACTATCTCCTGTATCATGTCCTCGGTCTCTGACCATCTCCTTTAGCAAGTCTCCAATCTCTTACTCAAATTTAAACACATTGCTAATAATATTAGCTATCTATTTATGCTGAAGGTAGGACTGTGCAGGGGAGGCAGAGAGTGCAAAAGGGGGAACTGTGATTAGAGAGAGATGGGGGGGGGGGCAGACTGCAAGGGGCACTGTGATGGGGGGCTGTGAAATTTGTGCAATAAATATTCTTGAAAACATTACAAATTTTTGTGGGTGTTTTTAAATTTTAAAGTTGGGGGGGGGGGGGGTGCCAGATATAGGATCCGCCTGGGTGCCAAATGCTCTAGGTACGCCACTGTTTAGCGCAACACATTTACCTTGGATTTGTTTGCTTTTTTGTGTAGTGGGATCACAATTTAGTGTTTGCAGCTTTATCACAGATTTATTTTTTGTACATTTATTGCGCTGATTGATCTTTACACTTTGCACATTGGATATGTCTCTCCCCTTGAGAAATAGCCTAGATGTGTAGCATAAAAAGATTGTGTGTTCAATGTATACAGGACATAAAGGTGTGGATCCAATACTCGGAACGGCATTAGAGCAGTGGAGATCCATCCATCTCGGTGGAGCCCTATGGCGAATTCCTAGAGGTACCCCCCCAACTATTGGTGCTGCCTCAGAGTCAGGCATCTGTCTGCCTGTGGAAAAGCTCAGAGCTGCAGTACCACTACCAGACAGAGGAGTCGCTGTGTCTCTCTATTGGCTGCGCCAGGAGGTTACATAGAAAGGCTCAGAGCTGCAGTACCATTGCCAGACAGAGGAGTCACTGTGTCTCTCTATTGGCTGCCCTGGGAGTTTCTATAGAAAGGCTCACAGCTGCAGTACGATTACCAGACAGAGGAGTCGCTGTGTCTCTCTATTGGCCGCGTTCGGAGGTTCAAAAGAAAGATCTGGAGTTGCAGTACCACTGCCAGACAGAGGAGTCGCTGTGTCTCTCTATTGGCTGATCCAGGAGGTTACATAGAAAGGCTCAGAGCTGCAGTACCACTGCACGACAGAGGAGTCGCTGTTTCTCTCTTTTGGCTGCGCTGGGAGGTTCCACAGAAAGGCTCAGAGCTGCAGTACCATTACCAGACAGAGGAGTCGCTGTGTCTCTCTATTGGCTGCGCCAGGAGGTTACATAGTAAGGCTCAGAGCTGCAGTACCATTACCAGACAGAGGAGTCGCTGTGTCTCTATTGGCAGCGTCAGGAGGTTACAGTACATATAAAGGCTCAGAGCTGCAGTACCATTACCAGACAGAAGAGTCGCTGTGTCTCTCTATTATTGGTTCCATAGAAAGGCTCATAACTGCAGTACCATTACCAGACAGAGGAGTCGCTGTGTCTCTCTATTGACTGCACTGGGAGGTTCCATAGAACGGCTCAGAGCTGCAGTACCATTACCAGACAGAGGAGTCGCTGTGTCTCTCTATTATTGGTTCCATAGAAAGGCTCATAACTGCAGTACCATTACCAGACAGAGGAGTCGCTGTGTCTCTCTATTATTGGTTCCATAGAAAGGCTCATAACTGCAGTACCATTACCAGACAGAGGAGTCGCTGTGTCTCTCTATTGGCTGCGCCAGGAGGTTACATAGTAAGGCTCAGAGCTGCAGTACCATTGCCAGACAGAGGAGTCGCCGTGTGCCTCTATTGACTTCACTGGGAGGTTCCATAGAACGGCTCAGAGCTGCAGTACCATTACCAGACAGAGGAGTCGCTGTGTCTCTCTATTGGCCGCGCTCGGAGGTTCAAAAGAAAGACCCGGAGTTGCAGTACCACTGCCAGACAGAGGAGACGCTGTGTCTCTTCTATTGGCTGATCCAGGAGGTTACATAGAAAGGCTCAGAGCTGCAGTACCACTGCAAGACAGAGATGTCGCTGTTTCTCTCTTGCCCACGCTGGGAGGTTCCATAGAAAGGCTCAGAGCTGCAGTACCCATTGACAGACAGAAGAGTCGCTGTGTCTCTCTATTGGCTGCGCTGGGAATATCAACGTTGCAGTACCAGTACCAGACAAAGAGGCCGCTGTTCCTTTATTGGCCGCGTTGGGAGGCACTGATATAAAGGCTCAAAACTGCATTTCCACCTCCAGACAACAGGGTCGCTGTATCCTCTTTGGTGTGGCTGTAGCCACCCCAAAGACAGTCTTTCCAGCAGCGCGGTGGGCGGGTCTTCTCGCTGTCCGCGCAGTCCTCCTCCCCCGGCGGCCATGGCACTTCCCGGCATTCCCTATGAGCAGCGGCTACTCATCATGGCGGAGCCGCGGGAGAAGGCGCTGCAGGATTACAGGAAGAAGCTGCTGGAACACAAAGAGATAGACGGCCGGCTGAAGGAGTGTGAGTGGCGGGGAGGAGATGGGAGAGGAGGCCGGAGGAGAGCCTCTGTGAGGGGAGAGCTTCTCATAGCCGCACACAATCAGCTGTGTCATGCCGGCTCCTGAGGGGGCGACTAGGCCGCACAGCCCGGGGTCCCTGCGCCCGATCTCCCCCTCACTCCTGACTCATACTTGGGATGGGGGAGTTGTTGCTCATATTCGACTTTAGTTTAACCAGACTGCCCATAGATGGATCGATTTTCAGACGTTTTCTGCCGAACCGGCTAAGATTCGCTCCCTCTATGGCCGGTTTATGCAGGGATTGCAGTGCACATAGACAGTCCGATCATTCCTCTATTATATTCCTTCACCAATAAAAATATAGAATTTAAATCTGGTTTTGGTTGGACTTCTGTGGATCTCAGGAGTGGAATTCCTTCTGCACTCCTCTGACCAATCCGATGTCGCAGAGCCGGTGTTCTGCCACAAACTCGCCAACGATGTTCCTTCCGGAGATCCTACATCCGGAATAATTGGAGATTTCCACCATTTGGTGTTTTCCATAGAACACCGGCAGCCTTTATACTCCGGTACACGCTATAATCAGTGCAGCTTGTTAGTCCGCCCGCTAGTAACCAAAAACATGGCCGCCTCCAGGGCAACGACAACAAGTAGCAGGCGGACGAATGCCCCGTACACACGTTCTGATAATCGTACGACAAAACTCACCTGATCTCACGATAATCCGATCGTTAGTACTCAGCTTTCCACAGCCGATCACGACAGTTCATCCAACAAAATCCGAAGGGACAAAAAGGTAAACTTCTGTCGTACGACATCGTCTCAAACGATAATCGTTTCGTCAGTACAGTATGCGTATACTAAAAGTCGATCGACAAATGCCACGCATGATCGGATGATGACGTTGCACGATGCAGGGGTCAGACGTATATACATCACTTCCGATACGTAGCTACGAAAAATACACTTGGTCAGTGAATCGTACGAAGAAAATCTGATGGTTTGTACGCAGAGTTGCTTTTCGATTTTAGTAACATGCAACAATTTACGAAACTTTAGTCGTAGGATTATCGGAACGTGTGTACGGGGCATTACAATCTGCACTAATTATAGCGTGTACCGGAGTGTAAAGGCTTCCTGTGTTCTATGGAAACACCAAGTGGTGGAAATCTCCAATTATTCTGGGTGTACAGTCACCGGGTATAACGTCGTTGGGGAATTCGGCAAGTTGGAGTTTTCGGCAGAACACCGGCGTTCTATCAGAAGTGACTTTCGGACGAGAACAACTTACTAAGGATCGACCAATTATCAGCAAAGCTGATATATCAGGGGCCAATAGGCACTTTCCCAGATATATCAGAATCGGCCACATATTTCGGGAAAGTGCTGTACCGGAGTGATGGCTGCAGCCCGGTACCGGCATCCATAGCTACTGATAGCTGTCTTGTAATGACAACCGATGCGGCTGAGAAGCTGCTCAGCTGTCATTATAAGGAGCGGGAGGGGACGCCCCCTCCACTCCCACCGCCTTCCACGGCTCGCCCGGGTCTCCCATTTCACTGGGAGACCCGGGCAGCCAGCCTGCATGGCCTCCGAAAACCCGATCAAAGCCGCATTCAGCTCTGATCGGGTCTCCATGTAAAAAACCCGGAAGTGATGTCATGACATCCCTTCCGGGTACTGGCGGCGCCAAATTCAAAATGACAGCATTCAAAACAGCCAAACTTGGCGTTTTGAATGCTTTTAAGTGCAGAGGAGGGGTTTGGGGTCTTTAGACCCCCAGATCCCTCCACAAGAGTACCTGTCAAGTGATAAAAAAAAAAAAAATTTTAAAGGTACGAAAATATCAGCCAGCGTACAATGGCCAAAATATCCGTATCGGCAACGAAAAACTGATATCGGTCGATCGCTACTAGTAACCAAAAACATGGCCGCCTCCAAGGCGGCAACAACAACAACTAGCGGGCAGACTAACAATCTGCACTAATTCTAGTATCTACCGGAGTGTAAAGGCTGCCGGTGTTCTGTGAAAACACCAAGTGGTGGAAATCTCCAATTATTCCAGGTGCACAGTCACCGGGTATAACGTCGTTAGAGTTTTCGGCAGAACACCGGTCTGCTATCAGATTCTACAACCGGAAGTGACGTTTGGTCGAAAACAACTTACCGGTATCGGCAAAGCTGAAATATCGAGGGCCAATATTCACTTTTCCCGATATATTGGAATCGCTCCCTGAGGTTACCGATATTGCCGATGTACCGGAGTGATGTCTGCAGCTAGAGGCATCACCCGGTACCGGCGTCCATAGCTACTGACGGCTGTCTTGTAATGACAACTGATGCGGCTGAGAAGCTGCTCGGTTGTCATTACAAGGAGCGGGAGGGGACGTCTCCCCTCCTCCCACTGCCTTCCACGGCTTGCTTGGTCTCCCATTCCACCAGGAGACCCAGGCAACCAGCCTGCATGGCCGCCAAAGACCCAATTAAAGTCGCAATCGGCTCTGATCGGGTCTCCATGTAAAAACCCAGAAGTGATGTCATGACATCACTTCTGGGTACTCGGCGCCAGATTAAAAAAAATGACCGCATTCAAAACAGCAAAACCTGGCGTTTTGAATGCTTTTAAGTGCAGAGGAGGGGTTTGGGGTCTTTAGACCCTCAGATCCCTCCACAAGAGTACCTGTCAAGTGATAAAAAAAAAAAGATTTTAAATGTACGAAAATATCCGTATCGCCAACGAAAAACTGATATCGGTTGATCACTGCTAGTAACCAAAAACATGGCCGCCTCCAAGGCGGCAACAACAACTAGTGAGTGGACTAAAGGCCCGTACACACGATAAGAAAATCTGAAGGGAAATTTCAACCGATCTACCGATTTTCGGATTGTTAGTATGGTGCTTTCGACAGCCGACTCCGACTTTTCGGCTGACAAAATCCTGGTGTGCAGGCTATAAAATTTTTAGATGTCTGTAATACAACGTCTGATTTTCATCTCATTAGTACAGATTTCGACATAAAAAAAATCTTAAGAGCAAGACTGGGCATGCTCAGAGACGAAAGAACACATACAAAGCAATCCAACACATGACATCACTTCTGATGTAGAATTCTGTCGTACGGGAAAATTTGTATGAAAAAAACCTCTTCACTTTCCACATCAGACTAGCATGCCACAAAAAACGGGCGACAGATCTTTCGATAATCTGATCGTGTGTACGGGGCTTTACAATCTGCACTAAATATAGTATCTAGCGGAGTGTAAAGGCTTCCGGTGTTCTGTGAAAACACCAAGTGGTCAAAGTGTCCAATTATTCCAGGTGTACAGTCACCGGAAATAGCGTAGTTGGAGTTTTCGGCAGAATGCTTGTGTTCTATCAGAATAGCGCTACCTATCAGATTCTGCAACCAGAAGTGACGATCGGGTGAGACCAACTTACTGCACATATGTTCCAACATGGCCGCTCTGCATTCCAATAGGTTTCCTAATGTGACAGCACACGGAAGCAGAGGAGGACATCTTCTTACACCCACGCAAGTCTTAAATTTTACATTTATTTTAGCAGTAAACTCACCTTATATACTGAATGCCAGGATTATATTGCTATTATTGTAATATAGTAAATATAGCGAGAAACCTGCGGGCAGAAGGTGGCGACGGCCATCTTGGTACACCCCGCACTGCTCAGCAACAAACTGATTATATAGCGAAATAGACTATTTCCCCCGTGACCGAGAGATATAGTCTATTTCAGTATGTAAGGTAAATTTACTGCTAAAATAAATGTAAAATTCAAGACTTGTGTGGGTGTATGAAGATGTCTGCTACTGCTTCGTGTTTTGTCACATTAGGAAACCTATTGGAATGCATGGCACACGCGCAGTAAGTTGTTCTCGTCCGATCACCTCTTCCGGTTGCAGAATCAGATAGGTAGCGATATTCTGATAGAACACCGGTCGTGGCTTGGGCAAGATCACAACAATGCAGTCAGGGTCCGTCCACATGCCTGGACCGGCAACCGGCTCGGCCTCTCAGCGACGCGCTGAGAACCTGAGACGGTTGCTCCACAGCCCTGCGCCCAACCAAAGAGCTGCTAACAGCAGCTCTCTGCTCCGGGAGCTGTGAGAACCGAGTGATCAGCGGTGTTCCATCGCTCCGTTCTCATTGTTAGAGCCGGCGGGGGACAGATGCTGCATCCACCTAGGTAAGTATGATTCTAAAAAAAAAGCCAAATGTCTCTTAATGTCAACTTCATGTTTTCCCACAGTAATGAAATCTCTTCTCTTCTTTTTCCAGTAAGAGAGCAGTTAAAAGAACTCACCAAACAGTATGAAAAATCAGAAAATGACCTCAAGGCTCTGCAGAGTGTTGGACAGGTATTGGTTTAAAATTTAAAAAAAATAAGTGAATGTTTGAGATGCAGTAACTACACTAAAGTCCTCAGATTCTGAACCTGTTTAGCTGACAGGCAATTTAAACTTCAGCATTAAAGCGGAGTTCCAGCCTTTTCTGTGTTTATTAAAAGTCAGCAGCTACAAAAAGTGTATCTGCTGACTTTTAATAAACACACACTCACCTGTCCCACAGTCCATCGATGCGGCCGTCCGAAGTCTCGATCCTCTCCCTCCGGTCTCAGCGGTGCCGGCATCACTGGTGTGGGCACCCGGCTGTGACAGTTTGCGGCTTCACAGCCGGGTATGCACTGCGCATGCGCGAGTTGATTGGCCGGCAATCTTCTGGGACCTCTGACATGTCCCAGAAGATTGCAGGGAGGGAGGGGGAGAGGAGAACTTCCGCTCAGAGCGCTCCGAATGGGAGTGGGTACATGTCAAAACTAGGTACCCGCTCCCCTCCAAAAAAATTACATGCCAAATGTGGCATGTCAGGGGGTCAGGACTACATAAAGCGGAAGTTCCAATTTTGGGTGGAACTCCGCTTTAAATCGAGATTGCAATTTTTTTATTTATTTTGTAACGATTGTGCAGTTCTACTATATGGATGCTTTGAATTTTGGGACCATAGGATCAGCTGGTTAAGAATCACACAGGCTTATTGTAGCCTTTACATGACTATGCCCCAACCCCCCCCCCCCCCCCTCCATGGCTTTCTGTTGAGCTCAAAAGCCTTTGGCTTTGAATTTTGGGACCATAGGATCAGCTGGTTCGGAATCACACAGGCTTACTATAGCCTTTACATGACTATGCCCCAACCCCCCCCCCCCAAAATTTTTGGGCAGCTTATTGGTGGAGTTGGCCAACGATTAGATGGCACTCTTTCTCCCATGATGGGTGAATCTCCAGAACTGTCTCAAAGCTCTAATTAATTGGCAAGCATGCCACACTGCCATGGGTATTTTTAATTTTGCTGATCGATTTTTGTGAGGGTGCAGCTATTTTCTTGGTTTGGCCAACCACTATGCTTGGAACTATTGACCTCATTACAAGTCTGTGAGGTCACTATGTAGACTTATTTTTCTTTGAAATACATTTTGCCCTTTGCTATGTATATGAATACCATATGCAGAATTGTTTTTGTGTGGTGTTTTTTTTATTTATTTTTTCTCTAATACCTTTTTTTTTTTTTTTTTTTAATTTTTCAGATTGTTGGTGAAGTTCTTAAACAGTTAACCGAAGAAAAATGTAAGTATTGCTTTGGTCTGGAACTGACCAAAAATGTGTGTTTTGTTGCATGTGTTTAAAAAAAAAAAAAAAAAAAAGCGGTTTCCCTATCATGTTTGATTACGTTCAGCTCTGGCATAACGATCATATACAGGCTGGAGGCTGCTTATGACAAGAGAAAAATTTCAGCATAAAGTTAACACCTTCTACTGGCTGTAGTGTCAGTGTTTCTTTTTTGTGTAATTGTCAGCTTATAAGGGTAGATTTACTTTAACAGTGTTTGAATGCAAATGTTATACTTCCATAAGTCTTTTTCATCAGGGTGCCTTGAGGTTTTTTCAGGGGTGCTCTGACAAAATTTCCTAAAAATTGATCAAAAATTGTGAAGCTAGCGGGTGGATGAAGCCTGCCGAGGGAGAGGGGCACAGGAAGCCTGCCTTTTAGTTACACAAAGTCACGGTTTTCATTGCGACCGAGGGGCATAAAGGGGCCGCATATTTGCGTGAATTGCTGCCAATACACCTGTGTTGAGAGCGCGCGCATTGGCACTCCTGGCACAGTTATCGTCGCTATAATTGAAAGCTCCCGATCTGGAGTTTTCACACCACATGATCACAGTGATTGGCTGTCATGTGATCTTAAGCCACACCCACTGGTGCTAGGAGGTTAATTAGGAGGATGTCTGTCACCTCCACAGCTTTATTAACCCTCCTGTGCCCCTATTCCCCGACACTGGGGTCACATTAACTGACTGATGGAGAGAAATCAAGGGAGCAGAGAAACATTGGAATACTAGTCAGTACCAGTGTGCAAAAAGTGTATTTGCTTTACAAGAATAAATCACCTCTAACGTTGGGTGTCCTACGTGTGGATGTTGCTGCGTTATGTAAAACAATTATTTCTTTTTTTTTACATTTTAGAGTGGGGTGCCTCGAGATTGTGTCTAATTTAAAGTTTCTTGACTGAAAAAGGTTGAGAAACCCGGTCCATAAAACATGTTTTGTGTTTATAATTAATCATAGAATTGATGAGTTGACAGACATGCTGGCACTACAAAATTTGGCCCGGGCATTGAATCCCCCCCCCCCATAAAAAGGTTAAGGGAGTCCAGCTCTCAGAAGTAGATTTTGAATTGGGGACTGATCTCAGTGCTGCCGAATTCCATACAAAAATGTGTAGACCCTAGCAAAGCATCTCTTATGTCACATTTTACACATGGTTTGTATCATGCCTTCATTTTAAACTTTTATCATGTTCCAGTCATTGTCAAAGCAACAAATGGACCAAGATATGTTGTTGGCTGTCGTCGACAGGTAATTTCTTTTGCTTTATTTATCAACCTTTTTATTTTGCCTCTTAAATTGTAGTTATGTCGCTGGAAGGTGGGCCTGATATAATAGTTTTTATCTTGTTTGCACTTCGTTGAAAGCCATATTTTGTAGGGAGCTCTTAACAGGCCTGATTAACAACATTTGCAAATGAGAGAGTAGTTATCATTGTATATATTTTCTTCCCTGCAGCTTGACAAAAGTAAACTGAAACCTGGCACAAGAGTTGCTTTAGATATGACAACTCTCACCATTATGCGGTAAGTTTTGTACATGGAATGCCTGTTTCTTTAAAGGATTGACAGTTTGGTTGGATCTTCCCCAGTTTTGGGAAATTGAAAATTCATCTGCACAAGCACTGTAGCCTTTTATTTAATGGATGAGTGTACTTTCTCCTTTTTTTGCCCCCTTCTCTTGACCTGCTCTGACCTACCCCTCTACAGATGCATACTTGCCTGGATCTAATGGCTGCGGTTCCACTGTTTTGTTTACAAGTCTATGCAGTTCTGGCCGCACCTGCACGTTACGTCCCCATGGACGTCTATAGGGCTGTCTCCCAATGCTAAAGACAATCTGATACTGTCCCATCCATAGAAGTATATTGGTCTGTAATGCAGCACTGGATGTAAACAGAGGAACTGTGGTGGTTTGATTAGGATAAGTATGCATCTGTGGAGGAGAGGGTGGGTTAGAACCGCGAAAGGGGACAAAAAGGATAAATGCACTTTTTTATTTTTTTTTTTTGTTTTATAGTGCACTTATCCTTTAGTGAAGCACTCTACCCAAATTGTCCTTCCATCCTTTTTTGTTTGTGTAGAGCAGGGATCTAACTACGGCCCTCCAGCTGTTGCGGAACTACACGTCCCATGAGGCATTGTAAAACTGACACTCAAAGACATGACTAGACACGATGGGAAGTGTACTTCCTGAACAACTGGAGGGCCATAGTTTGGAGAGCCCTGGTGTACTGGAGGGCCATAGTTTGGAGACTCCTGGTGTAGAAGATAGGGTTGTAGCCCTTGCCCTGTGTGTAAAGTTTTGGACAAACCCTGGTATCATTCACTCTACCTCTAGCACAGCTAAGAGTTGAGCTTTTGATGTTACCCGCTGAAGCTTAGATTTTATTTTTTCTTTATTGAATCCATCAGAGGGAGAGAGTGACTGTACCACTCGTATGGTGGATTCCCCAGGAATGTATGAAAGGTTCACACAGTGTGAATAGAATGTTCATAGGGGCACAGTAGACCAAGTATATAAGATATATCCCTAGGAGGATGGCTCCTGTCCCATGGGATTTATCTTTCACCTGGATACCGACTTCATATTTCTTTCCTTTTTGTGCAGTTACTTGCCCCGTGAAGTAGATCCTCTTGTGTATAACATGTCTCATGAGGATCCTGGGAATGTTTCCTATTCTGAAATCGGTGGGCTCTCTGAACAGATCCGAGAGCTCAGGGAGGTAAGTGTGTGGTGTCCCCCCCCCCCATTATGTTTGGACACTAAAACATTTTCTAGAGCTTAACGTGTTGATTTTCTATAAATTGTCTTTTCACAGGTCATTGAACTTCCCCTCACAAACCCAGAGCTGTTTCAGCGTGTGGGGATTATTCCTCCAAAGGGCTGCCTGCTTTATGGCCCACCAGGTTTGTATCTGTTTCCTCTATAAGATTCTTGAGGTGCCAAACTAACCACTCAATATAAAATCCATTAAGCTTTTATTGTTACAATGTATGTAAAAACGCATGAATAAAATACACAATTGTATGTAAGTGAAACCTCCCTCAAATGCCATCCATCTTGCACATGCATGGTTGTACTACTGGTCTCAGACCGGGTGAGCATTTACCATTCTGACCATGTTTCATGTTACACCCTAAACTTAAAGCATTGTTACATACAGCATCTCTCAGACTGCCCCTCTTCTCTTTTTAACCTGAATTGCAGGGAGCTTATTCCTGCAGGAATGTGAAATTATTTAAGTTTGGTGTCACTGTTCACAAAGCTGCACCATCTACAGTATACAAGGATCATTGGAAATACACTGAACAAAATTATAAATGCAACACTTGTTTTTGCCCCCATTTTTCATTAGCTAAACTCAAAGATCTAAGACTTTTTCTATGTACACAAAAGGCTTATTTCTCTCAAATATTCAGATCTGGCTAAATCTGTGTTAGTGAGCACTTCTCCTTTGCCAAGATAATCCATCCACCTCACAGGTGTGGCATATCAAGATGCTGATTAGACAGCATGATTATTGCACAGGTGTGTGCCTTAGGAAGGCCACTCTAAAATGTGCAGTTTTATCACACAGCACAATGCCACAGATGTCGCAAGTTTTGATGGAGTGTGCAGTTGGCATGCTGACTGCAGGAATGTCACCAGAGCTGTTGACCGTGAATTGAATGTTCGTTTCTCGGCCATAAGCTGTCTCCAAAGGCGTTTCAGAGAATCTGGCAGTTCATCCAACCGGCCTCACAACCGCAGACCATGTGTAACCACACCAGCCCATTACCTTCACATCCAGCATCTTCACCTCGAAGATCTGAGTCCAGCCAACCGGACAGCTGCTGCAACAATCGGTTTGCATAACCAAAGAATTTCCTCACAAACTGTCGGAAACTGTCTCAGGGAAGCTCATCTGCATGCTCGTCATCCTCATTGGGGTCTCGACCTGCCTGCAGTTTGTCATAAATGACTTCAGTGGGCAAATGCTCACATTCGATGCCGTCTGGCTCTTTGGAGAGTTGTTCTCTTTACGGATGAATCCCGGTTTTCACTGTACAGCGTGTATGGCGTTGTGTGGGTGAGCGGTTTGGGGATGTCAATGTTGTGGATGGAGTGGCCTTTGGTGGCGGTGGGGTTATGGTATGGGCAGGCGTATGTTATGGACAATGAACATAGGTGCATTTTATTGATTGGCTTTTTGAATGCACAGAGGTACCGTGACGAGATCCTGAGGCCCATTGTTGTGCCATTCATCCACGACCATCACCTCATGTTGCAGCATAATGCAGGGCCCCATGTTGCAAGGATCTGTACACAATTCCTGGAAGCTGAAAACATCCCAGTTCTTGCATGGCCAGCATACTCACCGGCCATGTCACCCATTGAGCATGTTTGGGACGCTCTGGTTCGACGTATACAACAGCGTGTTCCAGGTCCTGCCAATATCCAGCAACTTCGCACAGCCATTGAAGAGGAGCGGACCAACATTCCACAATCGCCAACCTGATCAACTCTATGCCAAAGAGATGTGTTACACTGCGTGAAGCAAATGGTGGTCACACCAAATTCTAACTGGTTTTCGCCTCCCCCCTCCAATATAGTAAAACTGCACATTTTATTGTGGCCAGCCTAAGGCACACCTGTGCAATAATCATGCTCTTAGCATCTTGATATGTCACACCTGTGAGGTGGATGGATTATCTCGGCAAAGGATGTGCTCACAAACACAGATTTAAGCTGAATACACACTATACAACTTTTGTTGTCAGATTTCCTTTAGATTTACCTTTTCTATGTAGTGGAAGGGCCGGCCTGACTGCATACAAATTGAAAGTGTTTAGGTTTGACCTCATATGGTTTTGGTAAGTATGAAGGAAAAAATCTAAAGAAAATTGTATAGTGTGTATGGCCCATTAAACAGATTTGTGAACAATATTTGAGAGAAATAGGCCTTTTGTGTACATAGAAAAAGACTTAGATATTTGGGTTCTGCGCATGAAAAATGGGGGCAAAAAGTGTTGCTTTTTTTTTTTTTTTTTTAGAATTTTGTTCAGTTTGTAGTACAAAGCTACCCAAATTCTTCCTCCACCCCCTTGTAGCCCAGCCTACTTGCTCCAGCCAAGGTCTCTATCATCTCTCTCTATCAGAGGTTGGGGGTAAGCATTAATAGAGCCTATGCATTGCACCACAACATGCTAATTGCGACTGCAGGCTTCAATGCAAAATCAATAGATGCACATTAATTTGAGAACTTCTTCCCTTTTGTGTGTTTTTTTTTTTTTTTTTTTTCTTTGCAACATTTATTTATTTATCCACAAAGGTGTAGTTGGCATTAAGGGTCGGTTGATTGGTTATTAAAATCCTTGTATATCAGTGTGACCCTTTTTCTTTGCTTCTTGAAGGTACTGGAAAAACACTCTTGGCAAGGGCTGTGGCCAGTCAGTTGGATTGCAATTTCCTAAAGGTAATTTTTTTATTACGAATGAATCTATCACATCCCACTCCTGCTTAAAGAAACATTTTGTACTGAGGGGCTATGGGAGGTTCTATTTCTAGCTGCCTTTTTTTTTTAATAAAAATATTAGTTGCCTGGTTTTTGTGCTGATCCTTTGTTTTCAGTACAGGGCTAATAACCCTGAACTGGTATGCAGATTGGGATTGCTGGCTTCACTGTAACCTAACCTGATGCATATCTATTCTGGGTCAACTGTATTGAAGCCAGAGAGAGTCAGGCATCCATCATTTTTTGCAAAGGTGGATGGGAATCGCACCCTGCGTATTTCTCCCAGTACACAATTCTTGACTGCTCCATAAGGGTCCATTCACACTAGCGCGACTTGTCTAGCGGTCGGTCGCTCGCCATTGAATAGTACAGGACCCGTTCTAATAGGAGCGACACAAGTCGCTCCGACTTAGAAAAAGGGTCCTGTACTACTTTGGGGCGACCTGGAGGCGACTTGCATTGACTTCCATTATATGAAGTCCCTGCAAGTCGCGCCGAGGTCGCGGTGCACAGGTCGCCCCAGCAAGTCGTGTCGCACCAGTCTGAATGGGCGCTTAATCTTTGTACCAAACAAAAGATGATAAATATAAACAGTGTGCACCTGTGAAACAAGACTTTTTTTTTTTTTTTTTTTTTTTTATGGTTTATTTTATCCTCTGCGTTTGGATTTTTTATTTTTTTTTTTTTGCTTCTGTAGTTTTTGGCTTTTTTTTTAACCCTCCTTTTCTTTATTTTGCCAGGTTGTATCCAGCTCTATTGTAGATAAATACATTGGTGAAAGCGCTCGCCTTATTAGAGAAATGTTCAATTTTGCCAGAGACCACCAGCCGTGTATCATTTTCATGGATGAAATTGATGCCATTGGTAAGGCACAAGAAGTTATTTTATAGTAAATCTATGAACATGTGATTTGGGAACCCTCAAAGTAGTAATTCTGATTTCTATGATTTTTGGGGAAATCTTGTTTAATGTTGGATTTGACAGACCAGACAAATCGGTACTTGGTGTACTATAATGGTGCCCGAAGAGCAATGAAACCTTAAAAGTCCACTGCCTTTATCTTCATTTGAACTCCGTTTTCTGAACGGTTTTGCTGGACTGATTACAGTAGCATATCGGTGTCCCCTGTCATTGTTTTGGCAGTTATTGTTTACAGTTGGGTCTGAGAATACATGGGTCTGTGTATTCACATAAATGAGCAGCTGGTGTTCCTAGAAAACCAAGCACTCGGGAGAAGGAACATTTAATTAGAAAGTTGGCTTTTTGTAATATAGCTAAACCTCGATGCAAAATAGTGAAAATTAAAAGTGCTGAGCGGGTATATTGTGCTCTCTGTATGCACATAGAGACTGAGTATATCCAAAGCCTAGACCGGGGTTGGCAACCTTGGCACTCCAGCAAGTTCCATGAGGCACTGCAAGACTGACAACCACAGGCATTCCTCCCCAAGGCAGAGGCATGATGGGATTTGTAGTTTAAGCACAACTGGAGGGCCAAGGTTGCCTACCTGTGGCCTAAGCCTTTTCTCTTTAGGGTTGGATAGAGTAAGGAAGGAATGGTTACCAACTACTTATGTGTTTTTGGGGTGGTGGTCTGTGTCTGCATTTGGTAGATTTTGTCTTCTTTTGGTGGATTATTTTCTGGCCCTGTACCAATAATCTAAAAAAGGAAGTTCTGCTTGAGGTCTCCATCCCCTCTCTTCTACAAATGGCTTTATTTTTTATTTTTTTGCGGGAGAAGGCAGGAGGGGGTACCTGGTTTTGACAGGTGTCCGCTGCCACTCAGATCCAACTGGAAGTTCTCCTCTCTCCCTCCAGTATTCTGGGACACGTCACAAGTTCCAGAAGACTGCAGGACCATTCACAACGTGCAGCTTGACTTGTTTATTCACAGTGGGCACCCGCTTGTGAAGCTGCAATCTGTCACAACTAGGTGCCCACAGTTGAAATGCTAGCGCCAGGGAGAGAAGACCGTGGGAGGGGGGGGGGGGGCAGCTCAGGTGAGCACATCGCTAGATTGTGGGAAATGTGAGTGTGTGTGTTTTTAAGTCGGCAGCTACAGTTTTAGTAGTTGCTGACTTAAACCCAACTGGAGCTCTGCTTTAATTTTCCATTACTACAAAGTAGGGTTCCACCGATACCGAACATTTGCTCGAGTACTTTTTGCGGTGCGATTTGAGTCCATACTGATACCCATGTACTGATACTTTCGGTCAAGTACTCGCTGATACCGAGCACAGATCCCTTTTTTAAAGTGCAATTTGAGCCCATACAAGAATTAATGGGCTCAAATTGCATGCGATCTGAACAGGAATGTGGTGCGATTCTTGTCCAAAACGCATGTGGTTTCCCGCGCCGCTCCTGTGTGAACCCAGGCTTGTCATAGTGACTTCAACCTGCGTTCACACTGGAGCAGTGTGGGAAACCGCATGCAATTCAGACAGGAAACCCATCACATTCTTAGTATGCGGTGCACCGCATGAGTATGCACCCCATACTAGCACATTATGTGACACCTAACTCCAAACAAAGCCCTCGTTGTCACCGCTGGAGGCAGTGTCTATCTTCTGCCATCTTCCTTCCTGGTCTGCGGATTCCGGCTATGCTTCTGGCCGGGAGCCGCGTGACATCACTCCCGCGCATGTGTGCGGGAGCCATCGGCCACAGCACAGGGCTCTGAAGAAACTGCATGGGTGGCCGTTTCTTCAGAGCACATGCGCTGATGACGTCATTGGCTGCATGCAATGGTAATATCTCTTAAACGGTGCAAGTTTAGGAGATATTTGCAGTACCTACAGGTAAGCCTTATTAAAGGCTTACCTATAGGTAAAAGTTATATAAGAGTGGATTTACAACCACTTTAAATTCCGCACATGCATTGGAGTTGATTCATCCTGGTACACAGGCACTGTGCTGAGAATGTACCTTGAGCTGCGCATGCACAGCACTGTAAATATTTTAAAATAGATTGCTAACAGGCAGGTAACCGTGTGTCTGTTCTGCAAGGAAAAAAGCCTGCAGGCTCGTACAATTTTTTTTTTTTAACACTTTAGTTCCAGTTTAACATGAAAGACTACTGCACTATATAATGTATATTTTGACTAAAATGTACCATTTTTACCATTAATAACCTTGGCCTGTTTTGTTTCCTCCCTTTTTAAGGTGGTCGGCGGTTTTCAGAAGGTACTTCTGCTGACCGAGAAATTCAGAGAACTCTAATGGAGGTATGTTGCTGGAACAGTGGCAGATTTATTCAGTAACCAACCAAACCAATTTAAGCCAGTAAAATCATTTTGGCTTAAATGTCCTAAAGTAGCCTTTTTGTCCAAAGCAACTAGTCCTACTATTTAGGGGCAATGCCTTGGGGGGCAGACAGAATTTCTGTGGACCCAGAGTTTAAGCAGACTGTTTTGTTGTCAGAAGGGTATAGGCAGAAAACTGATGAAGGAGCCTCCAGCTTGATCTGACATACATGGAGAGCACCCCCTTTAGTCAATTTTATTTATTACAGGTACTTGTATAGCCCCATCAGATTAACCTCCCTAGCGGTATTCCCGAGTGTGGCTCGGGGTTAAATTTCAGTGCCAAAAGCGGTAACCCCGAGCCACACTCGGGGTATCGCTAGGAAGATCGCTGGATCCTGTAAGGGTACTCACCTTGTCCTCAGGATCCAGCGATGTATCCCGGCATCTTCCGCCCGATGATCTGTGCCCCGCCTTCCTTCTCCTGCGACATGACGATTGCAGGGGGGGGACGGAACCCGCGGCAAATTCAAACAGTAATACACACCAAACACACTGATACATTACAAAATAAAATAAATTCACATTAGTTTGCCCCCCCCCCTGCCCTTTCCTGCAGTTTTACTGTACTTTTTGTGTATGTATGTGTATGTGTGTGTATGTATGTATATGTGTATATATATATATATATATATATATATTTATATATGTACAGTGTGTGTGTGTGTGTGTGTATATATATATATATATATATATATATATATATATATATACATACACACACACACACACACACTGTGTGTGTACACTGTAACTTATTTATTATAATATGATTTTGTGTTTCAAACTTCATCATACCCGGGATGTTATAAAGAATGCACAGTAAAAATAAAATCATATGTAAATAGTTGGGTTTGGGCTGCACGTTCCTAAGAATTACATGCAAAATAATTGTACCGCTTTCAGCACCTAAAATCGGAAAGAATCGTACTGCCAGGGAGGTTAAGGAGCACTTTACATATATATTTACATTCACATCAGTCCCTGGCCTCTGGGAGCTTACAATCCTAAGGTCCCTAACTCATACTCATTTATACTGGGGCCTGTTTAGGCAGGAGCATGTCTTTGGAGTTTGGGAGGAAACCGGAGTACCTGGAGGAAACTGGCACAGGGAGAGCATGCAAGTTCTGGGCAT
>NC_138780.1:177904279-177936779 GCF_965119305.1 Pelophylax lessonae | reverse complement strand
CCAAAGACAACCTCTGGATATAATGCTGAGCACGTGCACTCAACTTCTTTGGTGGACCATTGCGAGGCCTGCTCTGAGTAAAATCTGTCCGGTTAAACTGCTGTATGGTCTTGGCCACCGTGCTGCAGCTCAGTTTTAGGGTCTTGACAATCTTCTTATAGCCTAGGCCATCATTATGTAGAGCAACAATTGTTTTTTTTTCAGATCCTCAGTTCTTTGCCATGTGGTGCCATGTTGAACTTCCAGTGACCAGTATGAGAGAGTGAGAGCGATAACACCAAATTTACACCCCACCTGCTCCCCATTCACACCTGAGACCTTGTAACACTAACAAGTCACATGACACCGGGGAGGGAAAATGGCTAATTGGGTCCAATGTGGGCATTGTGTGCGGGTTTTTTTTTTTTTTTTTTTGAGTTGTACTTCAACCCTCTTTTTTTTTCCTTTTTGTTATCGTTCTTGCAGGTATGTTTGCAATTCGGGCAGATCATGACTTTGTCGTCCAGGAAGACTTCATGAAGGCAGTCCGAAAAGTTGCGGATTCTAAGAAGCTGGAGTCTAAACTAGATTACAAACCTGTTTAATGTAGACGTTGGATACGTGGGTGATCTATATGTTTTCTGTTAGAGGTTCTGTTGTTCCTCTTTAGGGTATGGTTATTAAAAGTACATACAACATTGTCGGAATTAGTAGCTTGGTAATTTCAGAGGGGATGGGGGTTTGTCTGCAACAAAAAGGGGGGTGGTTTGTCTGCAACAAAAAGGGGGGGGGGGGTGTCTGTATGTTTGCAAACATTGTTTGCAATTCCCCACATTGAAAAGATGTGTTTTTACAAAAATATTTATTGTGTGAACAAGTGAAAGAAGTCAGAGGGAATAATGAAGCAATAGAACAGATTTAAAGTTACGGTGTATCGTAAGAAGCATTTTATATTAACCAACTTTTTTTTTTTTTCTTTACAAGATAAATAAACAATATTAAAATTGGGTGTTTTCATTTATCCAAGTTAATGTATGAGTCACCCTACTTCATTATCCTTTGTTACCAGAATTTTTAACCACTTGAGCTCCGGAAGATTTTAGCCTGTTTTTATAACCAGGCCATTTATTTGCTATTTGGCACTGTTACTTTAACTGTTTATATGCACGGTCATTCAGTGCTGTATCCAAATTAAAATTATCACTTTTTCTTTTTCCACACCAATAGCTTTCTTTTTTGTAGTATTTGATTACTACTGCATGTTTTTTTTTTTTTTTTGCAATGTATAAATGGAAAAAGGGGGACATTTTTCAGGAAAAAAATATTTTTTACTTTCTATATATCCAATAAAAAAAAAAAAAAAATTCTTCACAAATTGTGGCCAAAATGTATTCTGCTATGCTTTTGATTAAAAGGGAGAAAAAAAAATCCCAATAAGTATATATTGGTTTGTGTGAAAGTTTTATAGTGCCTACAAACTATGGCATATATACTTTTTTACAATTTTATTTATTTGTTTTTTAAATTCTATACGAATGGCGGCGATTAGCGGCTTAAACAGAACTGCAAAATAGGGAGTTCACCCCAGTGTCCGTTTAATCGCAGGCCCTAACTGCCACTAACCTTCATACAGTGATACCATTCACTGTACTGATTACACTGGCTGAGAAGGGGTTAACATCTAGGACAAGTGCGTCATTTTGCCTACAGCCTGCAGTACTTTGCAGTTGGCAAGTGGTTAATGAACCAAAGTAAAGGGGGGGGGGGGGATGAAGAGCACCTGTGATTTTGTAGACGATACAAAGAAAGCAGATGGGGGTATGCTGACGTATTTGATCAAATTCCCTTGAAAACCAGGCCTCCAGCTTTTCATTCCTGGGCCAAATTTGCTGCTTTTTATTTGCACAAATCTGTGAAAAAAAATTTAAATATATTTTATTCTCTTGTGCAAGGGAACAGTCTTGTAACCAATGTATTCACTACTCTGAGCTATGCACATAGGCCTCTCTATATACACACTGCTAAAAAAAAAAAAAAAAAAAATATTAAAGGAACACTTTGAAAACACATCAGATCTCAATGGAGTAAAATATCATGCTGGATATATATATATATATATATATAAATATAAATATACTGGTATGGACTGGGTAATGTGTTAGAAAGGAAAGGATACCACATTGTTTGATGGAAATTATCACCCTACAGAGGGCTGAATTCAAAAACACCCTGAAAATCAAAGTTAAAAAGACGATACGGCTGGCTAGTCAATTTGGCTGAAATCTAATTGCAGCAACTCAAAATGGTAGTCAGTAGTGTGTATGGCCCCCCCTGAACACGTGCCAGACGTGAAAGGGTCTGAAGCAGCCATGGAGAACGTTATGCTGCCTGTAAGACCATTCAGTATGACCCGTTTGGGGGGGTCAGTGATGGTCTGGGAAGGCATACCGCATATCCATGGAGAAACACAAACCTCAACAGCAGGGATCCTCAAACTACGGCCCTCCAGCTGTTGCGGAAATACACATCCCATGAGGCATTGTAAGACTGACATTCACAGACATGACAAGGCATGATGGGAATTGTAGTTCCTGAACAACTGGAGGGCCATAGTTTGAAGATGCCTGCTCTACAGCTTATACAGTGGCACCCACCCTGACTGCCATAAGGTATCAGGATGAAAACCTTGGACTCATTGTCAGACCCTATGCTGGTGCAGTGGGTTCTGGTTCCTCCTGGTGCACAACAATGATTGGGCTCATATGGTGAGAGTATGCAGCCAGTTCCTGAAGGATGAAGGAATGGATACCATTGAATGGCCCCCACACTCGCCTTAACTAAATCCAATAGAACACCTCTGGGACATTTGTCCATCCGATGGCGCCAGGTTGCACCTCAGTCTGTTCAGGAGCTCAGTGACGCCCTGGTCCAGATCTGGGAGGAAATACCCCAGGACACCATCCACCGTCTCATTAGGAGCATGCTCCAATGTTTCAGTCATGCACCCTTTATTACACTGGCACCAGCTGTACTCAGGGATGTATTGCTTTGAGTCCGCGCTCCGTCCCACCACGCCTCCTCAGTGAGCTCTACGGGATGTAATGCTTTCAGTCTGCGCTCAGTGAGAGGAGGCGGGGCGGAGCGGAGCGCGGACTCAAAGCATTACATCCCTGAGTACAGCTGGTGCCGGTGTAATAATGTGAGATTTCGTCACTAGGTGATTCGCAAGCTATGCTGGTATACATGATGCCGCTATCCCAGGAGCCCTTGCGAATCGCCGAGTGACGTAATCACCTATAGGCGGCCGGACCTGGAAGTGCGGATGAATAAAGAAGAAAAAAAAGGTATTTCCTTGCAAAATAATAAATAAATAAATTGTTTACATTGGTAAAAGCATTTTTAAAGGGGATTGCGTACATCTAAACTTACTAAAACGGGTGGAACTCCGCTTTAATATTTTTTTAAGTGTACCCACAAGCATGTGGCAAGTAATGTTGGAAATTCCTAAACTAACATCCACCCACCCCCAATCAGTGACACCTACCCACTCCTTCCTGACACCCCTACACTGATGCCAACCCCCAAATACTGACACCCATCCCTGACCACTGACGCCTACCCACTCCCAACCACTGACAGTATTTGGGTATGGGTGTCAGTCTGGGCTGTCAGTGGTTGGGAAGTGGGTAAGTATCATCAGTTTGGGGTGTTAGTATTTGGGGGTGGGTGTCAGTCTGGGTTAAAACCCCAAACTGACACACACCCCAAATCAGTGACACCCCTAACTTGCAACTACCCACTCCCAGAGCACTGACCGCTTAGACTGACACCAACCATTGACACTAAATGGAAACCTACCATCTTTCAATCAGTGACAGCTCAAATGGACACCTACCCACCCCCAACCACTGGCAGCCCAGACTAATACCCACCCATAGCAACAAGGGCCTTCCTTGTATGGTCCTGAGCAAATGTTGGAGATTGTCACCCATAACAACCAGAACATTCCCTATATGGGCCTGGGTGGGGACTGTCACCAATAACAGCCTGAACCTCCTTTACAGGGGCCAGTGCTGAGAGCAGGGGACTCTCACCCACAACAACCACAACTTTCCTCATATGGGCTTGACTAGCACTCACCCCTGACCACTGGCACCCACACACTGCAGGCTGACACCCATTTGCATCACCCAACCCCCAGACTTTGATGTGACTCTGATACAAAGCTGGTCCATGGAAGCAGCAGAGATACGATCTGTCCATTGAAATCTCTGGAGTGCAGAGGGAGAGGTTTGGAAGCTCACATGATGATACCAGGAGCCATAAAAGCATAGTAAGGAACTATTACATAAAAAAAAGATTGCAGGGCCATTAAAGTGGAACTTTACCCATAACAACTTGATAAAAAATATTGTTCTTTAGCAAGGAACATACATTCCATATTCATAATTACACTATCAAAAATAATGTGTGCGCTGTAAATTGCCTCCAGCATTGCTCCTGTTTCTTCTTGCTGGAGGCTGCCATTTTGTTGAAGCCCAGAGCCCCTGAACAGCAGTAAATCATAAAGTGGAACTAAACCCATTGATTTACCAGTTTCAAGAAACAGTTACATTCCTGGAATGCTGGGATTGTGAACAGTCACATTTGTTTGTGGTCTCAACCAAACTGTCAAACCATCAATTAGCTGGTGTCATAACTGATCACATGTGCAACACCATGGCAGTTGCAGATCAAACAGAAGCAGCTTCCTTGGCTGTAAAGAAGAGGGTTTAATTCTGCTTTAAGGCTGTCAGTAGAGCAGCCTCTAAAAACTCAGCAATGCCTATAAATGGAGAGCAACTGAGCCTGTGCAGAGCAGGGAGCGAGTGCATTACTGGATTTTAACCACTTCCTGCCCGCGCTATATTACAAAAGACAACTACAGTACGGGCTTAGTTTGCTGAGAGGGCATCCATGAACCTCCTCCTGTGATCGCGCTGCTCGCACACCCCCACCTGGTGCACTCTGTGATTAATGAGTCCTTTACCATGTGATCAGCTGTGTCCAATGACAGCTGATCATGGAAGTAAACACAAGCCGGTTATCAGCTTTTCTTTCCTAATGCTGACAATGTGAGTAGAGAAAAAGAGAGCTGATAACCGGATTGTGGTAAAGGGACATTGACACTGATTATCAGTGCAGTCACAACAGTGTCTACTAGTGTTGCCAATCAGTGTCAACTATTAGTACCCATCAGTGCCCACCAATGCTTCCTATCAGTGCCACCTATTATTGCCCATCAGTGCCTCCTATCAGTGCCACCTATTATTGCCCATCAGTGCCACCTATAATTGCCCATCAGTGCCACCTATTATTGCCCATCAGTGCCCACCAATGCCAACTATTGCCAATCAGTGCAGCCTCATCAGGGCCCAACAATGTCTCCTATCAGTGCCACCTATTATTGCCCATCAGTGCAGCCTCATCAGTGCCCACCAATGCCACCTATTATTGCCAATCAGTGCAGCCTCATCAATGCCCACCAATGCCTCCTATCAGTGCCACCCATTATTGCCCACCAATGCCTCCTATTGTTGCCCATCAGTGCAGGCTCATCAGTGCCCGCCAACGCCTCCTATCAGTGCCACCTATTATTGTCCATCAGTGCAGCCTCATCAGTGCCCACCAATGTCTCCTATCAATGCCACCTATTATTGCCAATAAGTGCAGCCTCATCAGTGCCCACCAATGCCTCCTTTCAGTGCCACCTATTATTGCCCATCAGTGCAGCCTCTTCAGTGGCCAAAAATGCCTCCGATCAGTGCCACCTATTATTGCCCATCAGTCCCCACCAATGTCTCCTATCAATGCCACTTATTATTGCCAATCAGTGCAGCCTCATCAGTGCCCACCAATGCTTCCTATCAGTGTCACCTACTATTGCCCATCAGTGCAGCCTCTTCAGTGCCCACCAATGTCTCCTATCAATGCCACCTATTATTGCCAATCAGTGCAGCCTCATCAGTGCCCACCAATGCCTCCTTTCAGTGCCACCTATTATTGCCCATCAGTGCAGCCTCTTCAGTGGCCAAAAATGCCTCCTATCAGTGCCACCTATTATTGCCCATCAGTGCCCACCAATGTCTCCTATCAATGCCACTTATTATTGCCAATCAGTGCAGCCTCATCAGTGCCCACCAATGCCTCCTTTCAGTGCCACCTATTATTTCCCATCATTGCAGCCTCTTCAGTGCCCAAAAATGCCTCCTATCAGTGCCACCTATTATTGCCCATCAGTGCCCACCAATGCCTCCAATCAGTGCAGCCTCATCAGTGCACATTGGTTAAGAAGAAAAACTACCTGTTTGCAAAATTTTCTAACAAACTATCAAAAAAATTTTTTTTCCAAAATTGTCCTTCCTTTTTCATTTACAGTGTTACATGACCGTGCAATTGTCATTCAAAGTGTGACAGCCCAGAAAATTGGCCTGAAGGGGGGAAAGTGCCCAGTAGGCAAGTATTTAAACAGTAAAGACACTTATTTTAATCTTTTACATAGATATACCTACATAAGGGGCCAGCATAAACCCATCTAGCAGGACTTCCTTTTATTTTTAGGGAAGGACATCGTTCAATCTTCTGTTGCTCGGCCCCTTCCCCGCACATGCGCAGAACCAGCCTGACTGATGATTTTCATGGGGATACTCCTGTGCTCTTCGGTCGTGGCGTCATCGCCGTGCGCCAGGAAGTGCTGCGCTGACGTGCGCGCTGCCGCCTACGGCTAAGTAGGAGCGGGGGCGCGCCTAGTCGGCTTGAGGAGCGCAGGCATGGCTATGGCTGCGCTGAGTGCGGTGATCCCCGGGCTGGCAGTGTGAGTTCCTCCGCCGGGCACAGCATGGAGGACGTCAAGCTGGAGTTCCCCGCCCTGCCACAGTGCAAGGACGAGCAGGAGGTGAGGCGGGGAGGCCCGAGCCGGCTGCTGTCACGTGACTTCACCTCCTGCTGTGTGTTTGTGTGGGGAGGGGGCCACCTATAGCCTTCCTTATATGGGCCTGAGCAGAGAGAAGGGGTGTCACCCATAGCAACCAGAGATTTCCTTATATGGGCCTGAGCAGAGAGAAGGGCTGTCACCCATAGCAACCAGAGCCTTCCTTTTATGGGCCTGAGCAGAGAGAATGGGTGTCACCCATAGCAACCAGAGCTTTCCATATATGGGCCTGAGCAGAGAGAAGGGCTGTCACCCATAGCAACCAGAGCTTTCCTTATATGGGCCTGAGCAGAGAGGAGGGCTGTCACCCATAGCAACCAGAGCTTTCCTTATATGGGCCTGAGCAGAGAGGAGGGCTGTCACCCATAGCAACCAGAGCTTTCCTTATATGGGCCTGAGCAGAGAGGGATGGCTGTCACCCATAGCAACCAGAGCTTTCCTTATATGGGCCTGAGCAGAGAGAAGGGGTGTCACCCATAGCAACCAGAGCTTTCCTTATATGGGCCTGAACAGAGAGAAGGGCTGTCACCCATAGCAACCAGAGCTTTCCTTATATGGGCCTGAGCAGAGAGGGATGGCTGTCACCCATAGCAACCAGAGCTTTCCTTATATGGGCCTGAGCAGAGAGGGATGGCTGTCACCCATAGCAACCAGAGCCTTTCTTATATGGGCCTGAGCAGAGAGGGATGGCTGTCACCCATAGCAACCAGAGCTTTCCTTATATGGGCCTGGGAGAGAGGAGGGCTGTCACCTATAGCAACCAGAGCTTTCCTTATATGGGCCTGAGCAGAGAGGGATGGCTGTCACCCATAGACACCAGAGCTTTCCTTATATGGGCCTGAGCAGAGAGAAGGGGTGTCACCCATAGCAACCAGAGCTTTCCTTATATGGGCCTGAGCAGAGAGGGATGGCTGTCACCCATAGCAACCAGAGCTTTCCTTATATGGGCCTGAGCAGAGAGGAGGGCTGTCACCCATAGCAACCAGAGCTTTCCTTATATGGGCCTGAGCAGAGAGGAGGGCTGTCACCCATAGACACCAGAGCTTTCCTTATATGGGCCTGAGCAGAGAGGGGCTGTCACCCACAGCAACCAGAGCCTTCCTTATGTGGGCCTGAGCAGAGGGGAGGGTTATCACCCATAGCAACCAGAGCTTTCCTTGTATGGGCCTGAGCAGAGAGTGGGAGCTGTCATCCATAGCAACCAGAGCTTTCCTTATATTAGCCGGAGCAGAGAGGGGGAGCTGTCACCCATAGCAACCAAAACTTTCTTTATATGGGCCTGACCGGGAACTGTAACCCATAGCAACCTGAAGTATAGACATATCACTCATAGCAACCTGAGCTTTCCTTATACGGGTCTGAGCAGAGAGGTGGGACTGTCACCCCGTAATAAGCAGAGCTGTCTTTATATGGGCCTGATGAGGGTGCCCCCCATAGCAACCAGAACCTTTCTTTATATGGGCCTGATGGGGGTGTTACCCATAGCAACCGGAACCTTTCTTTATATGGGCCTGATGGGAGTGTTACCCATAGCAACCAGAACCTTTCTTTATATGGGCCTAAGCAGAGAGAAGGGCTGTCACCCATAGCAACCAGAGCCTTCCTTATATGGGCCTAAGCAGAGAGAAGGGCTGTCACCCATAGCAACCAGAGCTTTCCTTATATGGGCCTGAGCAGAGAGGGATGGCTGTCACCCATAGCAACCAGAGCTTTCCTTATATGGGCCTGAGCAGAGAGGGAGGGCTGTCACCCATAGCAACCAGAGCTTTCCTTATATGGGCCTGAGCAGAGGGGAGGGTTATCACCCATAGCAACCAGAGCTTTCCTTGTATGAGCCTGAGCAGAGAGAAGGGGTGTCACCCATAGCAACCAGAGCTTTCCTTATATGGGCCTGAGCAGAGAGAAGGGCTGTCACCCATAGCAACCAGAGCCTTCCTTATATGGGCCTGAGCAGAGAGAAGGGGTGTCACCCATAGCAACCAGAGCTTTCCTTATATGGGCCTGAACAGAGAGAAGGGCTGTCACCCATAGAAACCAGAGCTTTCCTTATATGGGCCTGAACAGAGAGAAGGGCGGTCACCCATAGCAACCAGAGCTTTCCTTATATGGGCCTGAACAGAGAGAAGGGCTGTCACCCATAGCAACCAGAGCTTTCCTTATATGGGCCTGAGCAGAGAGGGATGGCTGTCACCCATAGCAACCAGTTCTGTGGAAGCAAAAATATATTTACCGAAAGAAAAAAATATCTGTTGAAGATAGAAACTTCCACTCCTACCGAGACAGGCAGTATCTACTAGGGAAATTGAGGCTTTTTGGTCTGATGATGGCATCTATACCAGCAATTACCTGGGCTCAAGCAGACATGAGAATACTGTAAAAAAATTTCCCTGTCGGTGTGGAACGGACAACAGAGTACCTTGAACGATAACCCTGCCTGATCAAGTAAAATAGTCTTTGCATTGGTGGCTGCAGGAAGACAACTTGTCAAAAGGGAGATCTTGGAGGCAGGAAAATCCAGTCTAGAAAACAACGAATGCGAGTATCTGGGGTTGTGCAGCCCACAGGGAAAATGGGAGAGATCTGAGGCCGTCTGCCTTTCAATGTAAGGGAGCCAAAGGCAGTATGGAAAGCTCTTCTCTCCTTTGGACCCAACATAAAAGGAAGACATATTGGTTTTATCGGACAATGTGGCGGCACTATCCTACATGAACAAACAAGGGGGTACGCCGGCTCCCCTCATGAAGGTGGCAAAGCTGATCCTTACATGGGCAGAAGAAAACGCCCTCTCTCTGGCATCCATTCACCTCCAAAGGGGAGCTTAATTCAACTGGGGAATTCTTGAGCAGAGAAAAGATTTCACACGGAATGGAGCTTGAATCGGGAAGTGTTCGAGGCAATCTTGGAGATGTGGGGTCGACCTCTAATAGACCTAGTCGCCTCATCCAAAAGTGCGGAAGTAGAAAACTCTTTTCCCAATTCACAGGGACCCTTGCAGGCTGGGTCTGAATGCTTTTGCATTTCTATGGTCTGAGGATCTCCTGTACGCTTTCCCTCCATTCATGCTCATGCCAAAGGTGATTCTGAAAGTCAAATCCTCAAGAGCGAAAGTAATTCTGATCTCTCCAGCTTGGCCAAAAAGGTCATGGTTTGCCGCTCTCAGAAACTGCATAAAGCAACACCCTGGAGGCTGCCAGAGAGGATCGATTTACTGGTCCAGGGGGATTTATGCCACCCGCAGATGAGCTGTCTTTCTCTGGCAGCTTGGCTCCTGAGTGGCACCAGTTAAAGAACAAGGGATTGTCAGAAAAAGTGATTGGCACGATCTTAAACAGTAAGAAGAAATCAACAAATTTAATTTATAATAACGTTTAGAAGAAATTTTGCTTTTTGGCGGAAGGACAATAACAGGATTTCTGAACCTATTATTCCGGCAGTATTGGACTTTCTGCAAAATGGATCTGTCCTAGGGTTCATTCCAATATTTTGAGAGTGCAGGTGGCAGCATTGTCCAATTTTCTAGTTATAAGATTGACAGAACACATAATAGGATAATTAATCGAAGGCTGGCTCTAGGAGTAAATCGCCGTGGTCCAAGTTTTCCCCGTGGGATTTGTCGACGGTCTTCTAAGTTTCTCAAAACATCCTTTTGAGCCGTAAGTGCGTTAAAAGTATTAACCTACAAAACAGTGCTCTTGGTGGCGCTGGTCACAGCTAGACGGCTAGAAGAGTCAACGAACTACATGCAATTTCCATAGCAGAGCCATACTGCTCCATTCTGCCCGATAGAGTAATTGCCACTGGGCCCAGGCTTTCTTCCCAAAGTGTCAACAGACTTTCATCGATCACAGGAAATCATTATCCCATCGTTCTGTGGGCAAGTCAGTAACCCTAGAGAGGAAGATTTCCATAAAATTGATGTAAGGCAGTGCTTATGTTACATCGAGCGGACCAAAGAATGGAGAAAAGTCCCTAATTTATTCCTTCTGTATTCAGGACACAAAAAAGATTCAGCTGCTTCTAAAACTACCATCGCTAGATGGATGAAGGCTGCAATCATTAAAGCGGTAGTATCCCGCTTTTTGACACTTTTACCTACAGGTAAGCCTATAATAAGGCTTACCTGTAGGTACAAATAATATCTCCTAAACCGGCATGGTTTAGGAGATATTTACAGTGCATGCAGCCGCTCGCGCGAGCGGCGCATGCGCTCTGAAGGTCCGGGGGGACCTTCAATTATCTTGCCGGGAGCTTGCCGGAAAAATCACTCCCGCGCGCATGCGCGGGAATGACGTCATCGCTGCTCCGGCCAATCATCGCGCCGGAGCCGTCTCTTCCGGCCAATCATCGCGCCGGAGCCACCGAACCCGGAAGAGACGGCGAGGGATCATGGCAGCGCCCGCAGCGATGTCCGGGGGTCCGTGTCGGGGCTTCGTTCTAAGGTAAGTTACACATAATGGGCTAGTATGCGATGCATACTAGCCCATTATGCCTTTGTCTTGCAGGTTTTTTTTTTGTTTTTTTGTTTCTAGGGTTTACAACCGCTTTAAGGCTTATGCGTCTGCCAGGCTCCATACTTCCCAAAATCTTAGAGCCCATTCTACCTATTGATACAAATCTGCAAAGCAGCCACCTGGTCGAGTTTTCAAACATTTGTCAAGCATTACTGTCTGAATCTCTTATCCGCTGACCAGGCTTTTGGGAGAAAAGTGCTTCAAGCTGTGGTCCCTCCCTATCGGGTATGGTTTCTATAATGTCATTGTCAATAAGCCATCCTGGAAGATGACTGGGGAAAAACTAATGCCTCGTACACACGCATCGATAGTTGGCCGTGAATTTTCGGCCAACGTCCAATCGGCCGATTTTCGGCTTGTTAGTTTGATGCTTTCGACAACCGACTCCGACTTTTTGGCCGAACAAAATCTGGTGTGCAGGCTATAAAATTTTTTTTTTTGTTGGCCGTCAACAGAACGGCCGATTTTCCATCAGTCAGTACAGAATTCGGCAGACAAAAATCTGATGAGCAAGACTGGGCATGCTCAGAGAAGAAAAAACACACGGAAAGTAAACCAGCACATGACATCACTTCTGGTTTTTGTTGGCTGAGAAAATTCGTGTGCAGTCTAGAGCACTTTTCAACCAACACAACACAGGACAAAAGTCGACCGATCGGTTGGCCGATAATCGTTGCGTGTGTACGAGGCTTAAGCTATTACCTGTTCACTTGATTTCCAGGAATCTTCCAGGAAGGCGCTGCTTCCCGCCCTATTATACGTGTTGTGGTATGGTTGGTTGGTATGAAATTAGCTGTGCCTCCGGTTATTTATTACTGAGAGTCTGTCTCACACCTGTATTTAAACTAATGTGGATCAAGTTAACAGGTAATAACTTGTGTTTTTACACTGTTGAGGTGGGGAGTAGTGCAACTATCCTTAACAGCCTTTGCAGGGACCCTAGTGTTCCAATGGAACCTTGGTTGGGAATGGTGAGAAACAGTCTTCTTCAGGGTGTTTTAGGAAATTGGATCCCCCATTTAGGATTCATCTTGGATGTCTTTGCCTTTTTTTATATAAATGTTCTAGACTTGTGACTTAGACGTTTTTATAATCGCCTAAATCCTAAATTTTTCTGTGTTTTTGAAATGTAATGTATAATGTGATTGTGTGCATAATATTTTATTTACCAACATTTTTTTTATTTCCATGTGATTAGAACATCTAATAATCCGGCTGCCGCCATCAATGTTATCAGAGCTTTGTTTTCACTGTGCTGTTCATTTGTCATGTTGATCAATTTCCTAATATTTTATTTACTACTTCCTTAGGACTGGAGTTATCCTATGAGACGGGAGATGCAGGTATATTTTATTTGTAATAAGTTGTACCACATTAATATTTATAGATGTTAATGATAATGTCTCTCAAGTGTCATAGTGTGCTTTACATTTTTCCAATGTATGAACACTAAGACTTACAGTATGTAGAATTTTCCATTCTTTATGATGCTGCTATTCCAGTCTCTGGGAAGTGGATGTTGTGTGATCAAAAATTTTGTGTATTTTTCTTTATTTTTAGGAAATTCTACCTGGTCTGTTTTTGGGTCCATATTCTGCAGCAATGAAAAGCAAGGTGGGTGTATACAAATTTCCCTGAAATATTAGGACTGGGTTCACACATGTCCAGTGCGAATTGTATGTCTGTCTTCACTGCAAATAAAAGAAGTGTTTAGGTGCGTTTTTTGATGCAGATTTGCAAGGTTTAGGACTTTTTTTTTTTTTTGGGTCACAGCTGAAATTTCAGTGCTGGCCAATACATAGTAAATCAAGGGTGTCAAATTCCTGTAGTAGGAGAGCAATCCTGGCTCCCACCTTATTGCTATCACAAGTGTTTACATTTCTTGTGGCAACAATAAAAGTGAAAAAAAATAATGTCAAATGTAAAAAGCATTTTTTTTTTTTTTTCCTTTTAATTCGCCCCGTCGCCGCGTGCTGGCGTGTAGTGGTGAACGTATATGTAGGTGTTCAGAAAAAATTACCTTTTGAAAAACCTCTGTGCTCATACATTGTGGCAAAAAAAGATTGCGATTTTATTCACATGGGCCTCTGCTAAAAAAAAAAAAAATTTTTTTGGGGTTCTAAGTAATTTTCTAGCAAAAAAATACAGATTTTTACTTGTAATCATATAGTGTCAGAATAGGCCTGGTCCTTAACCACTTGCCGACCACGCTATAGCCCAATGAAATGAAGGCTACAGCACGGTCGTCCAGTTCTGGGATGGCTCGCACAAGCCCCCCCCCCTGTAATTGCTGTGTCCAATCACAGATGATGTAAACACACTTGCTGGTTACCGACATTCAATTCCTCACACTGTCAGTGTGGGGAGAGGAGAGCCGGTAGCTGGCAAGTGTGAAAGGGGACATCTACACTGATAATCAGAGCACTGATCAGCTCCACAGTGCCCACCAGTGCAGCCTCATCAGAGCACATTAGTGAAGGAGAAAAATTGCCTGTTTGCAAAATGCTATAACCGAAACTTAGAAACGTTTAGATTTTTTTTTTTTTTTTTTTTTTTTTTTCCGTTTGATTAGCAAAAAAATAAAAAAACCCAGTGGTGATTAAATAACTCCAAAAAAGCTCTATTTGTGGGAAACAAATGATAAAAATGTTCATGAGTACAGTTCAGCATGACTGCTCAATTGTCATTCGAAGTGCGATAGCACCGAAAGCTGAAAATTGGCCTGGGAAGGAAGGGGGTGAAAAGTACCTGGTAGGCAAGTGGATACAAAATACTAAATGGGACAATTATGAAGATAAATATATCAATAATTAAGAATGATCATAGGTAAAGAAATATACAGGGTGTGCTACTGAAAGACTTAAATATGGTAAAATAGTTTAATGATTAGTTTGCTAAAACCTCTCAGGGCTAATTGGATTACTATATATCCAAGACTCCATAAATAATATGAATAAAAATGTGACCAAAAGAATGTCATTACATAATCTCATTGTGACCAGGTATAGGAATAAAAAAAATAAATGTCAAAGCCGTACTGTACACTGTAAGGGATACGGGGACTAAAATGAAAGAACTGTGCTGATCTGTCCCCTCATTGAGACCATTAGGGGCCATGCTATTTAGCGTAAAGATCCAGTAGGTTTCCCTACTGCACAATTGGTTAAACCTTTTCTTCTCTATTAAATTAGGGAGGAACTCTCAATCCCAAATAATTTGAGACCTGGGTACTATTATGGTGTTGCCAGGGGAAGTGTTTAGGGGTTACTGTGCTCGAAGTCCCCCTCTTCTATTAACCTCCGGTGTTCACGGAATCTGGGGCACATGGACCTGATGTTTTCTACCAACATACATGAAGCCACATGGGCAACTTAGCCCAAAGACCACAAACTGGAACATGCAATGAATTGTTTTTCTGCTTATTCCTTGCTATCCGAGCCACAGACATTTTTTTATTTTTTTTTTTTATTTTTTTTTTTTTTTTTTTTGCCCTTGCAGATTATTTTTCCATGTTTTACAATTCCATTTCCTGCAAGGATATGTGTCTCTTAAAATCCAAGAAATTAGGCATACCCAACCACACAAGTTAGGAATATGCCTACCTTAGAAATGAAAGGTCCCCCTGCATCGCTGTCAGCTCCTCCTTTCTTCCAAGCTCCCCCAAAGCAAGCCGTGTACCATAGGGGCATATGTGTGGGTGCGCTCCTGAGCCAGGCTTTGTGCGTCCATAGACTCGCACAGCATCCACTCCCTCTTCACAGAATGTGACTGACAGCAGACAGGCTCCCGCTGCTCTGTGTAGCCTGTGAGTGGAGGAAGAGAGGAGAGATGAGCTACAGCTGGGCACAGCACTGGATCGATGGTGGAGTCAGGGGCAGGGGAGCTAGGACAGGTAAGGGCATTTTATTTACCTGAAGGCATGAAGGTAAAAAAAAGGTTTAGGTTTAGAGCCACTTTAAATAGAACCTGTTGGTCTTTGCAAAAACCTAAAGCTAAAAGTCCTGCCTTACAGAAGGCACTGCAAGGTGCTTTGCAATACTTGCATAAATTAGACCCTGGCGCAAGACTATTTTTCACATATTTCAATAAGATTTATATGTGCATTTAATGTGTATATTATGCATATGATTTATCTGTCAAATTTCCCCTTGTGTAGACATTCTGAAATCCTGAGACTGCTACTGGTTGCCGTCATCTTAGATGTGATTATTAGCAGCTGCAGCAGACTTAGAGCTGCCACTCAAGTGACACTGTATAGCAGGGATGTCCAAACTACGGCAATCCGGCTGTTGTGGAACTACACGTACCATGAGGCATTGTAAAACTGACATTCACAGACCTGACTAGGCATGATGGGAATAGTAGTTCCCATCATGGGGAACTGGAGGGCCATAGTTTGGAGACCCCTGCTCTATAGTATGCTCCTTCATTCTGGGGTCTATGACAGAATATTAACTTTTTTTTTTGAGTAGCCAAGTTCAGAGACAGTCACATTGCAAGTAAATAAAATAATTTCTGGAAAGGAAAAATTCTGGAAGTTAAATATTTAAAGGATAATTTCACCATTTAGGAACATGTTATGTATTTAGTATGTGACATGTTTTCTAAGCACCTTCTCCCCGAATGGTGTGCAGGGTTTTCCTCTGCCCTGCAGCTGTTGTCCCATTTTAAAACTGATGTCCATGTTTCCAAGCTGGTCCAAACAAACTATTTGCTTCATTAAGTGCTGCAGTGTCTCTAAGCACCGTATGTACTGCATGTAACTTCAGCTACATACAGTACAGTGCTGGGTTCCGGCTGTGAGACAGACTTCCATCTTACACCTGGAATAAAACCAAGTCTGGCTAAGTGGTGCTCAGCCATTTTTAGGCAGTTTTGTATTCTGTGAATGAATACAAAGCTTTCTTTGATTGGCTGAGTGGGAGGGGTGGGCTGATGACGACACGCTTTGACTCGGCCAATCAATGGGAGCTTTATATCCATTCACAGAATTCAAAACTGCCTATGAATGGCAGAGCGCTGCTCAGCCAGACTCTGTTTCATTCTGGGTGTCTTATAGCCGGAACCCAGCACTGTGTACTGTATGTAGCTGAAATTGGATGCAGTACGTACAATGCTTGGAGACACTGCAGCACTTGGTGCTTGATACCAGGGTCTCTTTAAAGGAAAGACAATCCCTGAAGTACACATTCAGTCCTGGACATGTTCTCTCTGGTCAGTGTCCACCTCTGGATACAAGCCTTACCCACTTGCTATCCTACTGTTTTAACTAGAGCTACATTGTGAGCCGCAGAGAAGTGATCATTGGATATACAGTAATCTTCTATCGCCTTCCACCCCAAGCGGGAATACCTGTAGTCAGTAGAGATCTCTAAATGGCATCTGTACCTGTAGTATTTAGGTGGCAGTGAATTAAAGACCTTTTTATACCTCATTACTTTACATGAACATTTTTGTGTATTATTACATTCAATTATACAGGCCATTCCTATTTTCTTGTTTACTTTAGCTCCCGATTCTTCAGAAATATGGAATAACGCATATAGTCTGCATAAGACAAAGTATTGAAGCAAACTTTATCAAACCAAACTTTCAGAATTTATTTAGGTAAGTTGTCAGTCGCTTTACTTTGTAGATTCAGAATGGGTTAAACTAACCCTAAGGCCCCGTTCACAAGGGGGAATTTTCTGCATGCCCCGTGCAGGCCGTCTTTATTCGGCACGGATGCACAGCACTTGCGAGTATCCCTGTTCTGGCATCCCATCGATGTCTTTTGGAACATGTGACTGCTTGGACACAGCTGCTGTGTCCCAATTTGATGTTTGAGTTCTCAAACGCACAAAGGGTGAGTTTGGGGACCTGCACTCTTATGTCCTATTGGGAAACAATTGCTGTGTCCCTGCAGCTGCATGTCCCAATAGAAAAAACAATGCATGCATCCCTGTGCCGGTGTCCCCAACACCTATGCATCCCTGTGCCAAAAAAAGATGGCCCTGCACAGGCCACACAGTGAATCACCCTTTGGGTGGGGATGTTTTTAAGGCCAGTTAAATTTAGGCTTCTATTCTACTGTAAAGGATCCATCATTTCTTTGCCATCCTGTAAAACACATGCTTCTAATGCAGCATAGACAGGAGAAGCATGATCTTGTATTGTAGCCCCTCTGCCCAGGCACAGGTGATTGTATACTCCAAAAACATTCAGATGAGGCAGGTTTCAGGAAAAATTGTCCTTGAATGCTTTTAGCTCCTTTTGCTTGGAATCTTTCGTAAATCAGCTTAATTTGCATAGCCCCTGCCCAGAAAAGACCTTGTTGTACCCAAAAACACAGCATATTTGGCCCTGCATACAGCAAAGATTCTGGCAAAAGCAAGTCCCTTCAATGCAGGCTAAAAGTCCTAGCACTCCAGCTCTGGAACACCTCTGACTGGTTGGCTTTATGCTGAGTGGTAGTGTCAGCTGTCTCATGCTGGATTTTTTAGAATCTACGAAGAAACCAAACCTGGTGATCCGGCTCCCCCCTGTTGGTAATAAATGCATCAAGAAAAAGTTGGGTAATGCTAGTGTAGGGTTTCTCAACCAGAATTGCAGGGAATTATAAAGAGATATATATATTTTTGAACAAAATTATAACCAACACTTTTGTTTTTGACCCCATTTTTTTATGAGCTGAACTCCAAGATCTAAGACTTTTTCTATGAACACAAAAGGCCTATTTCTCCCAAATATTATTCACAAATCTATCTAAATCTGTGTTAGGGCCCTTTCACATTTTTTTGCGGATGATTTACGGACATAATGTAAGTCAATGGCATTGCGGATGTCAGCGGATGACCATCCGCTGACATCCGATTTTCTTCCTTTCAGTTCTGTTCCGTTTTTTGGAACGGAACAGAACCCTATTTTTGTTCCGTTGAAAAAACAGAAAGGAAGCAAAATTGGATGTCAGCGGTGTCATCCGCTGACATCCACAATACCCATAGACATACATTATGTCCGTATATCATCCGCAAACGGATGGGATGATATGCGGACATACGGAGCGGATTACACAAGTGTCATCCACTCCGTGAAAAAAAAAAAGCATCGGAGCGGATCGCAATGCGGTCCGCTCCGTGTGAAAGAGCCCTACGTGAGCACTTCTCCTTTGCCGAGATCCATCCACCTCACAGGTGTGGCATATCAAGATGCTGATTATACAGCATGATTATTGCACAGGTGTGCCTTAGGCTGGCCACAATAAAAGGCCACTCTAAAATGTGCAGTTTTATCACACAGCACAATGCTGCAAATGTCAAGTTTTGAGGGAGCGTGCAATTGGCATGCTGACTGCAGGAATGTCCACTAGAGCTGTTGCCCGTGAATTGAATGTTCATTTCACTACCAATGGTGTTTCAGAGAATTTGGCAGTACATCCAACTGGCCTCACAACAGCAGACCATGTGTAACCACACCAGGCCAAGACCTCCACATCCAGCATCTTCACCTCCAAGATGGTCTGAGATCGGCCACCCGGACAGCTGCTGCAACAATCGGTTTGCATAACCAAAGAATTTCTTCACAAACTGTCAGAAAGCATCTCAGGGAAGCTCATCTGCATGCTCATCATCCTCATCGGGGTCTCCACCCGACTGCAGTTTGTCGTCGTAACCAACTTGAGTGGGCAAATGATCACATTTGATGGAGTCTGGCACCTTGGAGAGTTGTTCTCTTCATGGATGAATCCCGGTTTTCTTATATCTTTGAGTTCAGCTTATGAAAAATGGAGGCAAACACAAGTGTTGCGTCTTTATATTTTTGTTCTATGTGTGTGTAGCTTGGTCCAGTCACGTGATCTGGCTTTCCTGTGTCAGTTGACGGCAGCTGCAGGGGATAGGAGGGTGCAGCAACAACAGATGGGCTATGGGTGACTTCACTGTTCCTGGAATTCACAGCAATTTGTCGAGCGCTCTCTCCTCTCCCTTGAGGCTGCTTTGGCTGACGCAAGATCATGTGACCAGAGCAGCCTGAAAATGGGTAAATACAGTATATAAAAATGTACAGCATCTTACACAGGTTAGTCAGCATAATTGTTAGAAGGGGAAGAGGAAGAAGTTTAAGTTTAATTAGGGTTATCCTGAAAACTTACTCCTAAAGGATTTTTTGTCTTGTTGTCGATTGGAACAGGAAGTGAGTGGAAAATCCTTTCCTTAATAGTTACGGGTACAGGCGTCCCCATTGCAAAATTTGTGCTCACCTGTTTTACAACTATTCTAATTCACTTTCAGTCTCCAGGATCAATAGAGGGGTGAATCTTCCCAGTGGGGACATGGCAAAAACCTGACAGGGTTTCTAACCCTTTCCCGTTCTATTAAAAATTAAAGCATTTTGGCTTTATATTTATATTCCTTAAACTTATAGGTTCCACATGATATAAAATGTATAATGTGTACAAGAGCATATTTTTCCTAAAATATTATACTGGTAATGTGTGTTTTTGTGTTTCACAGATATTTAGTGCTGGATATTGCAGACAACCCAATTGAAAACATTATACGTTTTTTTGCTATGGTAAGCGATTTATTTTATTGCCTTTTTTTTTTTTTTTTTTCTTGCATGCTGTTTTATAATAATCGGTTATATTCAAAAGTGCCAGAAATGTGATGAGGAGAGGTTTGTGTTTTTTTTGTGTTTTTTTTTTTTGTTTTTTTTCACCCTTTTTTAATAATTTTTTTTTTTTTTTTTACATTTACCAGCCGACCAGACTGCCTAACGAGTCCCAGATTTTTTATTTTTTTGTTAAATAATTGAAAGGATAAAAAGTCAATGGGTTTCAGACACTTCACCCCACCAATGCCCATATACAGTAAATATCTGTATCCTTTCTCTGTTCTGTCCAAAACTAAAACAAAAAAAAAGTCTTTCCATACACTTGAATCAATACATGTGATACGTTATCAATTTTTAAATATTTTTGCTTTGCCTTGTTTGCTTCTCACACATTTCTTCTTCCCCTGACAGTCAAAGGAATTCATTGACGGGTGTTTACAGAGTGGAGGTAAGTGGACTTTTATGGCTTGTTTCTATTTTCAGGTTAGCAAACGCAGTTGCCACAGACAGCGGAAACTTTTAATGATATGTACTAAGTAAAATGTGGCATCTGGCATTGCCAATGTTTCAGAAAATGCTATCTGCTTGGCTGTCATGCGGTTACCACATCTTCTGTTTAAACTGGCCCAGAACAGGTACAGAGACGAGTTCTCACTTGCTGCTCTATGTTGGCTGCATACTAGTACATACTTCTGGGTCAGTGACTTGGTAATAAAGTGAGATGACCAGGCAAGGAAGTCATCAGTAATGCTTCATTTTTTCTCTTGGTACAAGCTTTCCTTTAAATGAATGCTCTGTTCTTCGGTGCAGACATTTTTGTGATCAACAAAACCCTATAAAACAATCATTGAATAATGAATTAAACGTGTATAGTATGCATTCTCTCTGACGTCACCGGCCTCTAGTGAATGGATAGGCTGCATTCTCAGTGATGTCACCGGTCTCTAGTGAATGGATAGGCTGCATTCTCAGTGATGTCACCAGTCTCTAGTGAATGGATAGGCTGCATTCTCAGTGATGTCACTGATCTCTAGTGAATGGATAGGCGGCATAATTTCTCAGTGATGTCACCGGTCTCTAGTGAATGGATAGGCTGTATTCTCAGTGATGTCACCGGTCTCTAGTGAATGGATAGGCTGCATTCTCAGTGATGTCACTGATCTCTAGTGAATGGATAGGCTGCATTCTCAGTGATGTCACTGATCTCTAGTGAATGGGGATTGGCTGCATTCTCAGTGATGTCACTGATCTATAGTGAATGGGGATTGGCTGCATTCGCAGTGATGTCACTGATCTCTAGTGAATGGGGATTGGCTGCATTCTCAGTGATGTGGATGGGGATTGGCTGCATTCTCAGTGATGTGGATGGGGATTGGCTGCATTCTCAGTGATGTGGATGGGGATTGGCTGCATTCTCAGTGATGTGGATGGGGATTGGCTGCATTCTCAGTGATGTGGATGGGGATTGGCTGCATTCTCAGTGATGTGGATGGAGATTGGCTGCATTCTCAGTGATGGGGATTGGCTGCATTCTCAGTGATGTGGATGGAGATTGGCTGCATTCTCAGTGATGGGGATTGGCTGCATTCTCAGTGATGTGGATGGAGATTGGCTGCATTCTCAGTGATGGGGATTGGCTGCATTCTCAGTGATGGGGATTGGCTGCATTCTCAGTGATGGGGATTGGCTGCATTCTCAGTGATGGGGATTGGCTGCATTCTCAGTGATGGGGATTGGCTGCATTCTCAGTGATGTGGATGGGGATTGGCTGCATTCCCAGTGATGTTACTGGTCTTCTTGAGAATGCAACCAATCCACATTTACTAAAGATTCCCAAACATCACTGCATTAGGCTGGCCATACATTATACAATTTTCTGTACAATTTTCTTGAAATTTACCTTCAACTATGTAGTACAAAGGCCTGCCTAATTGGATACAAGTGAAAGTGTCCTTTTAGCTTTGACCTCATATTATGTGGTTTATGGTAAATCTAACAGAAAATTGTACAAGAAAATTGAACATGTATGGCCAGCCTTAGTTTGTTGTGTTTTTGAAATGTAATATTTTTTTGTTTTGTTTTTAAATCCATCCCGGTTTAGCTCTTTTATGAAAACTCATGATATATATTCTTTTAGGAAAAGTTCTCATCCATGGCAATGCAGGGATTTCCAGGAGTGCTGCCTTGGTTATTGCATATATTATGGAAACTTTTGGTATAAAATACAGGTGAGTGTTTTCTTAGGGGCATAGACCAGGTATGTCAGAAACATTACATTAGCAGCTTTGTAGCCTGTAACATAAAAAGCTAAATCTACTTTTTGCAAAAAATGTAATACACACATAATTGCAGAAATATGTGCATTTATTTTTTTCAAACGAGCTTGTAGGGGTTTGGGGAGGGAAATTCTGCTTGGCACCTTTATGTTACACCATAAAAATCAGTGTAACTTTTGGTCCTAAAGCAGTAGTAAATCCTGAAATTGGGAGGGAATGGGCCCCCTACAAGGTAATGGCATAATAGGCTAGTATGCATCACATTACTAGCAAATTATGAAAGACTTGCCCTCAAAACAAAGCCCTCCATTGGTGTGCTTTGACTGCTGACGGGGCTTCTATCTTCATTTGGTCTTCATTGCAGATTCACGAGCTCCTGACGTTTAAATGACCGAGCCACTGTGATCTCACTCCTGCGAATGTGCACAGGAGCCACAATCTCGACACAGCACTCTAAAGGGATTGCATGCTCGGTATGCCGTCTCTGCAAAGTGCAGTGCACATGTACTGGTGACGTCACCGACTGAAAAACGTAAATATCTCCTAAACGGTGAACGTTTAGGAGATCTTCATTTTACCTACAGGTAAGCTAATAAAGCTTACCTGTAGGCAGCAGTTGCAAAGCCGATTTTACTACCAATTGCCTACTGGGTGGGCACTTTACCCCTCTTCCTGCCCAGGCCAATTTTCAGCTTTCAGTGCTGTCACACTTTGAATGACAATTGCGCGGTCATGCAACACTGTTATGTTGTCATGTCAATTTTTTTACTATGCAGAAAACTGCATACACGTTGCAGACTCGCGTGCAAAGAAAACAATCCGCACGCAATACCAGTGTTGTGATGTGAACATGGCACATAGATAACAATTGTGGTGTGTGTTTTTTTTTTTGTGCCCTTGCAGAATGTGTGCAGAAAAACTGACGTCTATGCTAGAGGTGCACCGAATGGACATTTTTGTAACAAAAATGCAGGATACACTTGGCCGAAAACCAAACATGACAGTTTTTTATGTATATTTTTATATACGCTAGAAAAAAAATAAAGGAACACTTTGAAAACACTTTAGAGCTCAATGGGGAAAAATCTCATGCTGGATATCTATACTGATATGGACTGGGTAATGTGTTAGAAATGAAAGGATGCCACATAATTTAATGGAAATTAAAATTCTCAATCTACAGAGAGCTAAATTCAAAGTGAAAAAATGATGGAGCAGGCTAGTCCATTTTGCTGAAATTTTATTGCAGCAACTCAAAATGGTACTCGGTAGTTACTTTTGTATGGCCCCCATGTGCTTGTATGCATTCCTGACAACGTTGGGGCATGCTCCTTTTGAGATGATGGATGGTGTCCTGGGGTATTTTGCTCCTTTTAAGATGTGGGGGGGGGGGGGGGTGTCATGGGGTATTTCCTCCCAAATCTGGACCCAGAGCATCACTGAGCTCTTGAACAGACTGGGGTGCAATTTGGAGGTATCGGATGAACCAAAACATAATGACCCAGAGGTGTTCTATTGGATTTAGATCAGGGGCCATTTAATGGTATCCATTCTTTCATCCTCTAGGAGCTGGCTGCATACTCTTGCCACATGAGGCCGGGCATGGTCATGCACCAGGAGGAACCCAGGACCCACTGCTCCAACAATTGGGTCTGACAATGGGTCCAAGAACTTCATCCCAATACCTAATGGCAGTAAGGGGTGCCATTGTCTAGCCTGTAGAGGTCTGTGTCCCTCCATAGATATGCCTCCCCAGACCATCACTGATTCACCACCAAAACTGGTCATGCTGAATGATGTTGCAGGCAGCTTAACATTCTCCACAGCTTCTCCAGACCCTTTCATGGTACCGCTTGTGCTCCAGGGTGAACCATCTCTCATCTGTGAAAAGCACAGGGCGCCAGTGGAAGACCAGCCAATTCCTGTGTTCAATGGCAAATGCCAATCCAGCTCCATGGTGCTGGGTAGTGATCACAGGGCCCACTAGAGGACATCGGGCCCTCAGGTCACCCTCATGAAGTGTGTTTCTGATTGTTTGGTCAGAAACATTAATGCCAGCGGCCTGCTGGAGGTCATTTTCAAGGGCTCTGGCATTGCTCATCCTGTTCCTCCTTGCACAAAGAAGCCGATACTGTTCCTGCTGATGGGTAAAGGACCTTCTATGGCCCTGTCAAGCTCTCCTAGAGTAACTCCCTGTCTCCTGGAATCTCCTCCATGCTCCTTAGACTGTGGATGGAGACACAGCAAACCTTCTGGCAATGGCACATATTGATGTGCCCTCCTGGAGGAGTTGGACTGTGCAACCTCTATAGGGTCCAGGTATCTCCTCATGAAACCAGTAGTGACACTGACCCTATCCAAATGCAAAACTAGTGAAAAGAGTAGGAGAAAAAATAACAGTGGCCTCCACCTGTAAAACCATTCTGTTTTGGAGGCTGTCTCATTGTTTCCCATCTAGTGCCCCTGTTAATTGTATTAACCCCAAAGCAGCTGAAACTGATTAACAACCCCCTCTGCTACTTAAGTGACCAGATCAAAATCCCAGACTTTATTTAGTTTGATGCTATACTCTGAGTGTTTCTTTTAATTTTTTTCACCAGTGTATAATTGTGTTCTATTTGACTTTTTAATTTCATGAATTCAAATGAATATGAATTTGTCAGACATAATTGGCACCTTTAGCACAAGAAAATCTATAAAAGTCATCCCTATAAATTCTATGTATGTTTTCGCACTGGTCCGTTGCCCTTCCGTTGTGTTAAAAATCCTGATTGCTGCATTTTTGGTCAGTTAAAGCAGCATCAAAAACACCTCCCCGTTTGAAATGCATTGAAAACTCAGCAAGAATACATCAATCACACACCAGTGTTACCTTTTTGATGTGGTTTTTGAGTCACATGGCCTATGAAAGAAACACCATAAGCACAGTAAAATCACGTGTTTTCGGCGCCATTATCTGCACATTTTTCTCTTGTTGGCAAAATGGCGATATCATCCGAAAATGGTGTTATGTTTCGGCCGCCAAAATTTTGGTACATCTCTAGTCTCTGCACCATGGTATGAACAAGGCCTAAGTCATTCAACATAGAAGGCATGTTCTACTGTGCAGTACAATAGCAACACATATACACAGATTTTGTCATAACATAATGACCACTGACAGGTAAAGTAAATAATATTGATTATCCTGTTACAGTGGCACGTGAAAGTGGGTGTGATATATTAGGCAGCAAGTGAACATGAAAAAATGGGTGATTGAGGGAAAAAATGGCTAGACGACTGGGTCAGAACAACTCCAAAACTGCGGCTCTTGTGGGTTGTTCCTGGTCTGCAGTGGTCAGGACCGACCAGAAGTGTTCCAAGTAAGGAAAACCAGTGAATCAGCAACAGGATCTCTGATGCATGTGGGCAGTGAAGGCTGGTCTGTGTACAGCCGTGGCCAAAAGTTTTGAGAATGACACAAATTTCTCTTTCATTCATTTCCGGACGCAGCTCGTCATCTTCTTGACTACTTATGCGGACACTAGGCAGAAAATAACTTGACTATGCCTATGGGGCAGTCTCAGGGGGGTATACTCCCACTCTCTGCTAATAGGTACTCCGTTTTTTATCTGCCTAGTCAGGCAGATAAGGACCTAGTTCCTTGCTGGGAGCTCTGGTCCTGGCGATTTTTTTTTTTTTTTTTTTTTTTTAAAACCACTTGCCTACTGTGCACTTAAACACCCTTCCCATCCAGGCCAATTTTCAGCTTTCAGCGCTGTCACACTTTGAATGACAATTGCGCGGTCATGCTACACTGTACCCATATAAAATTTTTATCATTTTTTTCACACAAATAGAGCTTTCTTTTGGTGGTATGTAATCATCTCTGGGTTTTTTATTTTTTACAAAAAAAAAGAATAAAGACAGAAAATTTTGAAAAAAAAAAGTTTTTATTTTCTGCGAGTAAATTTTGAAAATTTTTCTCCTTCACTGATGTGCGCTGATGAGGCGGCACTGATGGGCACTGATAGGCTGCACTGATGGGCACTAATGAGGTGGCACTTATGGGCACTGATGAGGAGGTACTAATATGCCGCACTGATGAGCATTGATAGGCGGCACTGAGAGGTGGCACTGCTGGGCACTGAGAGGTGGCACTGCTGGGCACTGAGAGGTGGCACTGCTGGGCACTGAGAGGTGGCACTGACAGGCGGCACTGATGGGCACTGAGAGGCGGCACTGATGGGCACTGAGAGGTGGCACTGCTTGGCACTGAGAGGTGGCACTGAGAGGCGGCACTGATGGGCACTGATAGGCGGCACTGGGCACTGGCGGATGGCACTGGACACTGATGGGTGGCACTGATGGGCAGCACCATCAGTGCCCACACTCAGTGCCCATAGTGCTGCCAGTCAGTGCTCATCAGTGCCTAGATGAGCAGGCACTGATGGGCACTGACTAGCAGCACTATGGGCACTGATTGTGGGCACTGATTGTGGGCATTGATGGCGGGCACTGTGGGCACTGATGGGGGGGCACTGTGTGTGTGTTTTTACCTTCAGTAATCAGGGCACTGGTGATCGGTGCCCTGATTACATTCTCCTGTGTCCCCGGCGCTGTGAGGCTCCCCCTCCTTCCTCACACTGCAGGCTCCGTGTGAGGAAGGAGCGCCGGCGATGAGAGATGATCTCATATGTTTACATATGAGATCATCGCTCATTGGACGGCCCGATCACGTGGTGAATGGCCGCTGTGATTGGCCATTCACTAAGATTTGTGATCGGCCGTGTCCCTTGGACACGGCCGACACAGATTTTCCCCGCAGCACGCTCGCGGGAGCGCGCTGGGGGCATGTCACTGGGAGGCCGTTTAAAAACGGCCTCCCGAAAATTCGAGTCCGCGCTGCAGCCGTATATAGGCTGTAGCGCGGATGGGAAGAAGTTAATAAATTTAATTTTTTCCTCTCTCTTTTGTTCCCTTGAGATCTACAATCAATTGCCGGACTGGGCGATGGACTGGATAATCTACATCCAGAGGGTCCCCCCAGTCTGCCCAACAAGCGCGTGCAGACCGCAGCTCCGCTCTAGGGACGGGGGCTGGCCTGCGAGTTAAAGGTCTCTCGAGGGCGCATACGATCTGGCTTCGGCAGTTGATTTAGCTGCAGGATCGGAGCACCACCAGTGCAGAGCTTGCTCAGGAATGGCAGCAGGCAGGTGTGAGTACATACAGTGAGGAGAAGACCTTTGGAGAATGGCCTGGTATCAAGAAGGGACCGCAAAGAAGCCACTTCTCTCCAGGAATTCTTCAGGGACAGACTGATATTATACAAAAGGTACAGGCATTGGACTGCTGAGGACTAGGGTAAAGTCATTTTCTTTGAATCCCCTTTCCGATTGTTTGGGGCATACGGAAATAACCTTGTCTGGAGAAGAATAGGTGAGCACTACCATCAGTTCTGTGTCATGCCACAAGTAAAGTATCCTGAGACCATTCATGTGTGGGGTTACTTCTCAGCCAAGGTAGTGGGCTCACTCACAATGGGGAAGAGATGGCATTAGGATGCCGTATGGGAAGAAGGTAAGCTGGCAGAGGCAATGTGGCGCTTTTCTAGTGCATTGGGTCAATGGGTCGTGGTGGTTTTGTCGGCAATAGGGTGGTCTACCCAATATTAGGTGGTTGGTCATAATGTTATGGCTGATTGGTGTAATATGATTACCACTGAACTTCTACTGTACTGCTGCCTTTCTCTATAGTTTTTGGTGTCTAGTGAAAGCTGTGCATTTAGAAATGCTCTTCTGCTCTCTCTAAGGGATGCGTTTACATATGTGCAAGAAAGAAGGTTCTGCATTAATCCCAATGCTGGATTTGTTCACCAACTTCAGGTATGGCAGTCTTTTTTTTTTTTTTTTTTTTTTTTCCCCCTGAAAATCTGAACTTTATTGCTTTTTTTAGGGGGTTCTATTATAACAGTGGAAAATATGCCAATCCTAAAGGAACACAATGTGGGTACATTCTCATGTTCTACTTGAATCCATAAGACCTAATTTTTGTGAAGAACGATACTAAAGGTTAGCCTTTCCAACTGTCCCTCGGTTTTCTCTCTGCCCAGTTGATTGCTTTAGGGACTTTTTTTATGGCTGACATGCTCTTTGCACAGGGATAGGGGTGTATCCCTAGTAAAATGAAGGCACAGCTCTGATATAGGCTGACCAATCTAGCCTCCTACAGTTTGGCATACAGAAGAATGAATTGGGTTAGCAGGGAGAGGGGGCTTTGAGTCAACCTGTGCTTTACCCATGCAGTACAAAGTAACAAGTTGACTTTATTGGTGGCCTCACCAGCAGCTTAGGCCCCTTTCACACAGGCGTTCTGTTTTTCATCAGTTCATTCATGTTTTTTCAAAGAAAAAAAAAAATGATTAGTTTTAGATTAGGTTTTTTTTATCTGTTTTTTACACCCACTTAACCGCTGAGCCATTTTTTCTTTTCAATTTTTGGTTTACATTATTAAAACATTTTTAGTCCTGAGGATTACTTATAACCCCCCAGCCATAATATATTTTCTGAACAGACACTCTAGAGCAGGGGTCTTCAAGCTATGGCCCTCCAGTTGTTCAGAAACTACAATTCCCATCATGCCTAGTCATGACTGAATGTCAGAGTTTTACAATGCCTCCGTGGGATGCGTAGTTCCGCAACATCTGGAGGGCCGTAGTTGAGGATCCCTGCCCTAAAGAATAAATTTGGGGTAGTTACAATTTTTTATGTCACATATTCGCACAACTGTTTATAAAATGCAAAATTTCAGTAAAAAAAATACTAAAGCTAATTTTAGGGCACACAAACACAATAGTTTACCCAGTTTTTTGGTAAACTAGAAAAGATGAAGTTGTACCGAGTAAATAGATACCCAACATGTCAAGCATTGAAATTGCGTGCACCCTTAAAACGGCAAAAAACGTCAGTACCCTATTTTTTCCATAGGCGATGCTTTAACCACTTGCTTACTAGACACTTATACCCCCTTCCTGCACAGGCCAATTTTTAGATTTCAGCGTTCACGCTTTAAATGACAATTGCGCAGTCATACAACCCTGTACCCAAAATAAATGATCATTTTGTTGACACAAATAGAGCTTTCTTTTGATGGCATTTAACCACCACTGGGTTTCTATTTTTTGCTAAAAAAAAAAAAGACTGAAAATGTTGAAAAACCCAACGTTTTTTCATATTGTTATAAAATTTTGCAAACAGGTAATTTTTTCTCCTTAACTGATAGGTGCCACTGGTGGGCACTGATTACCAGCACTGGTGGGTACTTGGAAGACCAATGTCCTTCTAACAGAAGCCGATATAAAGCTTTTTCTTCACACAAAAAAAAAAAAAAAAAGCCAGTAACTGGCTTCCGTTTACTTCCCTAAACAGCTGTCATTGGCTGACAGCTGATCACTTGGTAAAGGGCCTGCTGTGATTGGTCATTTACCCTGCTCTGTGATCAGCGGAGTCCCAAGGACTAGGCAATCAGAGCACGCCACCAGAACGGGAGGATGTCCATGTACGTCCTCTCAGCATATGAAGTGTCAAGTAGTTAAAAGCACTACAGGTCATCAGTTTAGCATTACCCATGAGCTCTGGTGCTAAAATGTATTGATCTCATTCTGTTTGCATTAAAGATCTCCAGGCACCCCATTCTAAAGTTTTTAAAACGAATATTCTTACATTCGCAGCACGCACGTAGGACACCCAACATTCGAGGTGATTTATTTTTTAAAAGCGAATACATCTTTGCACGCTGGTACGGACTAGTATTTAGTGTTTCTCTTCTCAGTTGCTCTCTCTCGCTTAGCTAACTTGACCAGAGGGCCGAAAAAGAGGAGCAGAGAAGGGGAAAACTAGGGTGTCCTGCAGGCACCTGATGTCCACCTTATCAACCTATGATGTCATTGGTTCTGAGATGCTGGAATCTGGCCCACACAGTGCCCAAGGTTCTAGTGCTGCACAAAAAAAACTTGTGGCTTTATTTAACTAAAGGGAAGACCTGATCCAACCACTTGTTGACAGTTTTTGGACAATTTGGGGCATATTTTAGGCATTTTGTCAAGGCACCCCTGAAGAACCCAGAAGGCATTCCAGGGTGCCACGGCGCCCTGGTTGAAAAAGGTTGCCTTAGTGTTCAGTCTCTTGTCAGCTGGTGTCATTGCCACAGCATCTCCTATCATGTACTTTGTACAAGGCCATCTTTTTGTTTTAACCACTTCAATACCGGGGACATTTACCCCCTTCCTGCCCAGGCCAATATTCAATTTTCAGTCTTGTCGCACTTTGAGCGACAATTGTGTGGTCATTAAACACTGTACCCAAACGAAATATATCTATCACACACGCACGCGATATAAAAAGTCTACACACCCCTGGTTACATAGTTATGTAGTTTGTGAGGTTGAAAAAAAGACATCCGTCCATCCAATGTCCATTAAATGTCAGGCTTCTGTGATGTAAAAAAAAAAAAAGAGACGAAGATGAATAATTTCAGAATTTTTTTCCACCTTTTTTTAATGTGACCTATAAAAAAACTGTGAAGCATCTTTTGATATTATTACAGCACTCGGTCTTCTTGTGTATGAGTCTATCAGCATGGCACATCGTGACTTGGCAATATTTGCCCACTCTTCTTTGCAAAAACTCTTCATCTGCCAGATGGTGAGGGCCTCTTCAGATCACCCCACAGATTTTCAATCGGATTCGGGTCCGGGCTCTGGCTGGGCCATTCCAAAACGTTTTCTTCTTCTGGTGAAGCCATTCCTTTGTTGATTTGGATGTATGCTTTGGGTCGTTGTCATGCTGAAAGATGACGTTCCTCTTCGTGTTCAGCTTTCTTTAGAAGCCTGAAGGTTTTTTGCCAATATTGATCGTTGTTTGTAACTGTTCATAATTCCCTCTACCTTGGCTAAGGCCCCTGTTCCAACTGATGAAAAACTGCCCCAAAGCATGATGCTGCCCCCACCATGCTTCACGTTGGGTATGGTGTTTTTGCGCCAAACCTATATCTTTTGGAATTATGGCCAAAAAGTTCAACGTTGGTTTCATCAGACCAGAACACATTTTCCCACATGCGTTTGGGAGACTTCAGATGTGTTTTTTTGCAAAATTTAGCCGGGCTTGGATGTTTTTCTTGGTAAGAAAAGGCTTCGGACTTTCCACTCTACCCCATAGCCCAGACATATGAAGAATACAGGAGATTGTTGTTATATACCACATAGCCAGTACTTGCCAAATATTCCTGCAGCTCCTTTAATGTTGCTGTAGGCCTTTTCATTGACTTTGGAGGGACGTCCAGTTCTTGGTAATGTCACTGTTGTGTCATATTTTCTCCACTTGATGACTGTCTTCTCTGTGTTCCGTGGTATATCGAATGCCCTGAAAATTCTTTTGTACCCTTCTCCCGACTGATACCTTTTAACAATGAGATCCCTCTGATTTTTTCCCTCTCATTTGGAAGCTCTCTGCGAACCATGGCTTTTGCTGTAGGATGTGACTAAGAAAATGTCAGGAAAGACCTACTAGAACAGCTAAACTTTATTTGGGGTTAATCAGAGGCACTTTAAATGATGGCAGGTGTGTACTGACTCCTATTTAACACGAGTTTGAATGTGATTGCTTAATTCTGAACAAAGCTACATCCCCAATTCCCAGTTTATAAGAGGGTGTGCTCACTTATGCAACCACAATATTTTAGTTTATCCCCCCCCCCCCCCCCCCCCAAAATACTTCAATTTGTTTTTCAATTGAGTTGTACAGTTTATAGGTCACATTAAAGGTGGAAAGTTCTGAAATTATTTTATGATGCTATATGTGTGCTTGTTTTTTACATCACAGAAACCTGACATTTTACCAGGGGTGTGTAGCCCTTTCTTTTATATCCACTGTACGTTGAAGTTTGCAAGCGGTTTACCGGGGTTGTGGCTGAAGTGTTCAGCCATAACCCTGCTGTTTTTTTTTTTTTTTTTTGCATGAAAACATTTTGAGCAACTCATGAGCCGCTGGAACGCTTTCAGAAGCAGCGGGAGGCGGATGTCCATCCGTCCCCACAACAGCTCCACCCGCGCGCTTGAGATCTGACAGTGCGGCAAGCTGGTCACAGAGGCGATAAAAAAGACTAGATTGATCGCCTCTAAGGCCTTGGAGGACCAGAGT
>NC_138780.1:177781109-177904079 GCF_965119305.1 Pelophylax lessonae | reverse complement strand
TTTTAAAAAGTGTGTGTATATGTGTGTATGTATGTATGTGTGTGTGTATATATGTATGTATGTGTGTATATATATATATATATATATATATATATATAATATATAAAAATATAATTTTTTTCTTGTCACCGGGCAGTGTCCCCGATTACTGCAACACCGGTCATATGATGACGCTGTACTGCACTGGTGACAGTATACAAGAAGGAAAAAAAAAAAGTGAAAAATGTTTCTCTTACCTCCTCCGACAGTCGCTGCCTACTCATACAGTCTTCACCAATGGGGTATTGACTTCCTCTCCTTAGGAGTAGCTAGGCAAAAGACTTGTTAAAACAAAAGCATTTACATAGACACACCCATGGGGGCTGTCCCACTGGTCCAATACCCCCTGCAATAGCCATCCCAACTCAGTTTGTCTTCTGCCTAGTTCAGGAGTAGATAGGCTTCCCTGTGCTGGGGCTACAGTCTCAGCCTTCTTCTTCTATTTTATGATTTTATTTTCTGAAAATGTCATTTTCTTTGCATTACTAGCTGTTTATTTTGTCAGCGTTAGTCGGATCTTTGGATGAAGACTGCGTTGGCGGAGCTGGGAATCGGACTGGCCGTCCTTGTTCTCCAGGGCAGATGGTCAGATGGAATCCCAGCCCGCCATCGAGCGTTTAGCAGGCTATGTGTTCGCCCTGGCCTCGCAAACAACCCATCCCTGTCCTCAGGGATGCAGCCTGTGAGGTGGCTACCTCACCCGGACACATCCACGGTTCGTCTGTGCACTACTGGTGTCCTGTGTTTTGGCTGGCGGCACTCCCCTGCCATCTGAGGGCTGGTGGTTTCCCGTTTGATATGAGGCACCCCACGCCATCGGGTACAGGTAAGTACACTCTGTGTGGGGCCTCTGTCTGGGTCGGCAGTCCTGTGTGTCTGTGGTGTCCCCTATGTCTGTGCGTTTTGGGCTCCCTGATCCCTGTCCCTGCGGGGGTTTTTTCTCTCACAGCCAGTGCTGTGTGGGGTTTTGGGGGATCCCTCTCCTGTGTCACTTTAGGGTGCTTGGAGGTACAGACACGTGCGGTGACCGCTGCAGGGTTAAAAAAACGCCGGTCCGCCATTTTAGGCTTTACTGTGGGCGCTTATTCAGCATTGTATGTAGTGTATTTTGGCGCCTTGCAGCGCCATCTTGTGTGTGGCAAACAATCGTTCCGAGCACATGTCGGCGGCCATTTTGCCGTAGCCTCCCATTACTTTACATAGGCATCCATGTTTCCTTAGCCTGCAGCCTCAGTTCAGTCTCTGGCGGTGACATCACTTCCTTCCTTTACTCAGGAGCGACCGACTGCGGTGGTAACACACTTGTGGGGCTCTGTTCTGCTGTCTTTTCCTCCCTTGTGCAAACTTCCTGGCTTTCAGTTTGTCCCTGCGGGTGGTCTGTGTTCCACAGTCTTTGTAGCGGTGTGCTGCGGGTCCGCGGCGCGCTTAAAGGGCCAGTACCTTACAAAAAAAAAACTTTTTTGCAATGGAATCCCAGGACAGCAAATTCCCTCCAGCCTTGGTGGGGGATTCAAGTTCCTCTGAATCCTCTACCCTGACTAATTTGGCTGCTGTAGTGGCAACTTTGGTGTCCAAAATGGATGATGACTGAACTTGCTGCTAGAAAAAGGCCTAGGATTTCTTTTTCTTCTGATTCTGAATGTGACATGGTTGCTGTAGGTAGCGTGCCCCTTTCAGGGTCTCGCTCTTCTCAGGACCCGCAAGAGTCTGAGGGGGAGGCGGAGGTTACAGGGGTGGATGAATCCCCCGCCCCCCCCCCAGGAAGCCGGAGGAACGCGCAGCTATGGATGCGCTGATTTCTGCCATTAAAGAAACACTACATTTAGAGGATGAGCCCAAACCTCCGGGCATTGTGTCCTCTTTTGGTACACACAGAACCCGCAAGACGGCGCAGGTTTTTCCTTGCCCCGCTGACTTTCATCACACTGTGAATGGGCAATGGCGCAATTTAAAACCCACCTTCACAGTGCCTAAAAGGTTTCAACTTCTCTACCCTTTTGCGTCTACTACGGTTGCATGCTGGTGTGTGGCCCCTCAAGTGGATCACACTGTAGCCAGATTGAACAAGGCTACTCTGGTTCCCACCGAAGATTCTCCGGTATTTAGGTATCCTACGGATAGGAGGCTGGAATCTCTTGCCCGCCACTCCTACGTGGTGGCGGGTTCCATGCTAAAGCCTATTTTTGCCTCTGTCATGGCGGCTCAGGCTGTGGCGGATTGGACCAAGGTGATCAGACGCACTCTCGTGGCTGATTCTGCCCCCCCCCCCCCCCCCACTACCGTGGAGATGGTGGACCAGATTTATCAAGGGGTCATGTATTTGTGCGATGCGGCCTTAAATGAGGCCCCATTGGCTGTGTGCCAGTCCAGTGTTGCGGTGCTTAACCGTCGACTGATATGGTTGAAAAGCTGGTCGGCTGACCAGAAATCCAGAAAGGCGGTGGTTGATATTCCCTATGCGGGGTCTCACCTTTTTGGTGAATCCCTGGATGAATTGGTTAAGGGAGTCACTGGGGGCAAGAGCACTCTGCTGCCCCAGAATCATAAGGGCAAGTTTTTCCCTTGGCAAGCGGGGTCCCGTCTTTAAACCTAATCAGGGGTCCTTTCGTGCCTTCAAGGCACAGTACAAGGGGAAACCCTTCAAGGGCCAGAGAAAGCCCTGGGCGGCAAACAAAAATCCGGCCAGGTTGGTGCGGCGGCTCAGTCCGCCTCTGCCTGAAGGGGCGCCCTCACCTATTTTAGGGGTGGGGGGACGTTTGCAAGGTTTCCTCCAACCTTTGCTGCTCCAAATTCCCGGACAGGTGGGTTCAGGAAATCATTCGATTAGGGTACAAGATGGAATTTTTTTTCACGGCCGGCAGACAGATTCTTTCCCTCAAATCTTCATTTGACCCCAGGGGGATTGCAGGACCTGAATCAAGCGGTACAGGATCTCCTCGCTCAGGGGGTAATCGTCCCGGTGCCTCATCGGGACAGGTTTCGGGGGTTTTACTCGAATCTCTTCACTGTGCCCAGAAAGGAGGGCAAAAAGCGTCCGATTCGGGACTTAAAAGCTCTGAACCGCTTCATGCGCGTTCGAAAGTTCCGCATGGAATCGCTCCGCTCGGTGGTGGCCTCCCTGAGTCCGGGAGAATTCCTGGCCTCCATCGACCTGAAGGATGCGTATCTGCACATCCCCATTTTCGAGGGTCATCAAAGATACCTCCGGTTTGCTATCGCGGAGGATCATTATCAGTTTGTGGTGTTACCTTTTGGTCTCTTTGGCACCAAGAGTCTTTACCAAAGTGTTGCTGCCTGTTCTGGGAGTGTTGCGGGAACAGGGCATTGCGGCCTTGGGATATCTGGACTATCTCCTATTAAGATCGAGTGCCGGTCAGAGCCTGCTACGCGATCTGTCCGCTACGGTCCAGGAGTTTGGTTGGACCATCAACGTTCAGAAGTTGACCTTGCCGCCTTCGGTTCGTCTCCCGTATTTGGGAATGGTTCTGGACTCTGCTCAAGCAAAGGTGTTCTTACCGGAGGACAAGCTCCGGACCCTGCAGTCCGAGGTCAGGTCCCTCAGGGACGACGAATCCTCATCACCCTGTATGCAGTCCTTGGGGTTGATGGTCACCCTGTATGCGGTCCTTGGGGTTGATGGTATCGGCTTTCGAGGCGATACCATTTGCACAGTTTCACACGCAGGCTCTCCAAGCAGAGATCCTGGCCAGGTGGGACAGACTACCTCAGTCCTTGGACCTGAGAGTGTCTCTGAGTCGCCAAACCAGAATGGATCTCTTGTGGTGGCTTCAGTCCCCGGCTGTTTCGGAAGGGAAATCCTTCCGGCCGTTACTATGGACGGTGGTTACCGCGGATGCCAGCCTGTTGGGCTTGGGTGGCGTCCTGGGCAACCTATCTGCCCAGGGCACTTGGTCGGAGGAGGAATCCTCCCTTCCGATTAAACATAGTGGAATTGAAAGCGATCAGGCTGTGCCTGCTCCACTGGTCGGATCGTCTTCAGGGCCGTCCTGTACGGGTGCAGACGGACAATGCCACTGCGGTGGCGTACATCAACCACCAAGGGGGCACCAGGAGTGCCCGGGCGGCCCAGGAAGTGACCAGTATTCTGTCTTGGGCCGAGACTCCTGTCCTGGCAATATATCGGTAGTTCACATTCCGGGTGTGGAGAATTGGCAGGCCGATTATCTGAGCCGCCAGACTCTGGACCAGGGGAAATGGTCCCTGCACCCCGAGTTTTTTCAAATGCTGTGTGCGAAGTAGGGATCCCCGGATGTGGATCTGTTCGCGTCTCGGCTAAACTACAAGGTGGAAAGGTTTGTGGCAAGAGCGCGCGATCCTCTGGCAGACGCCTCGGATGCGCTGGTTGTGCCTTGGCATCAGTATCGTCTGATCTATGCCTTTCCTCCGATTCAGTTGTTGTCCAGGTTCCTTCGCAGATTGATCTCGGAACAAACACTGGTGATTCTGGTGGTGCCGGACTGGCCACGCCGGTCTTTGTACGCGGACATCGTTCACCTGGCCGTCTAGCCTCTATGTTGAAAGCCAGGTCCTGAGAGACGGGGGTCTCTCCTCAGAGGTCATTCCTACTTTACTCAAGGCTAGAAAAGCCTCGTCTGGTAAGATCTATTACCGTACATGGAAAGCTTATTTTGCCTGGTGTGAGTCCAGGGGTTTCTCTCCTCGTTCATACTCGGTGGCCAGAGTGTTGGCTTTCCTCCAGTCTGGTGTGGACCAGCACCTTGCGTTGGCCACGATTAAGGGCCAGGTATCTGCACTGGCTGTTCTTTTCCAGCGCCCTGTGGCGTCTAATTCTTTGATTCGCACCTTTATTCAAGGTGTGTGTCATTTGGCCCCTCCTAGAAGGGAGCCCTTACCTCCCATGGGACTTGAACTTGGTTCTGTCCGTGTTACAAACGTTCCCCGTTTGAAAACATCAGGGAAATTTTGTTACCTCTGCTGTCTAAAAAGGTTGCCGTTCTGGTTGCGATCACTTCTGCTCGCAGGGTGTCGGAATTGGCGGCGTTGTCTTGCCGCTCCCCTTACCTGGTGGTTCACAGGTCTTGCGACCTAACCCGTCCTTTCTCCCAAAGGTGGTTTCGGATTTTCACCTCAATGAGGACATTGTTTTACCTTCGCTCTGTGCGAATCCTAAGCATCCTAAGGAGATTGCCTTGCATTCTTTGGATGTTGTCAGGGCGATCAGGGTTTACCTGTCATCGACCGAATCCTTTCGGAAATCGGATTCTCTTTTTGTCCTTCCTGAGGGACCTCGGAAGGGTATGGCTGCATCTGCGGCGACCATTTCAAAATGGATCAGACAGACAATTGTTCAGGCCTATTCGTTGAAGGAACGGGTACCGCCCTTCCCTGTCAAGGCGCTCTCTACCAGAGCGGTGAGTACGTCCTGGGCCCTCCGGTATCAGGCTTCGGTGGCCCAGGTGTGCAAGGCTGCGACTTGGTCGTCGGTGCACACCTTTTCCAAATTCTACAAAATTGATGTTCTGGCATCAGCTGATGCCTCCTTTGGCCGCAAAGTTCTCTGTGCGGCAGTACCGTAGGGGACCCGGGTTTTGTTTGGGTCCCTGGCTGTTGGGGTAGTTTATCCCCTTGGTTATTTGCTTTCCTGGGTTGTTGCTCCTGTTGAGCTTTTTTGTTGCCCAGTGGGTTCCCTTGCTGTTCACGTACGGTTCCTTTCTCTGTTGTGGGTACTGCGTAGCCTTTCTGACGGTTGCGTTGCCCACCCCTCATGTCTACACTGCTTTGGGACATCCCCATTGGTGAAGACTGTATGAGTGGGCGGCGACTGTCAGAGGACGTAAGAGAAAACTGAATTTTTGTAAAATCTTACCGTAAAATTACTTTCTCCTGAGTCCTCCGACAGTCGCTGCTCCCGCCCCTCTTTTGGGGTTCATATACACTTAACTGCTTGCTACCAAACTGAGTTGGGATGGCTATTGCAGGGGGTATTGGACCAGTGGTACAGCCCCCATGGGTGTGTCTATGTAAATGCTTTTGTTTTAACAAGTCTTTTGCCTAGCTACTCCTAAGGAGAGGAAGTCAATACCCCATTGGTGAAGACTGTATGAGTGGGCGGCGACTGTCGGAGGACTCAGAGAAAGAAATTTTACGGTAAGATTTTACAAAAATTCCGTTATTTTTAATTTCTACATTTTTTCAAAAAAAATTGTGACAAAATTACAACTCAAAAAAAAAAAAAAAACTTGCCATGCCTCTTACCAATTACCTTAGACTGTCTACTTTCCAAAAAAAGGTTATTTGGGGGTGATATTTGTACTATCTTGGCATTTTAAGGCCTCAAAAAATGATAGGTAGTGGTCAGTAAATCAGGATTGATTTAAAAAAAAATAAAAAAAAATATATATATATATATATATATATATATATATACACACACCATAGTTTGTAGACTAAAACTTTCACAGACTAAATGATCTACACTGATTAGGGTTATTTTTATCAAAGAAATGTAGCAGACTACATTTTGGCCTAAATTAAGAGATTTGTTTGCATAGTTTTGCAACAGAAATTAGGAAAAATGTGTGTTTTTCAAAATTTTTGGGTTTTGTTTTTTGCTTATGTAGAAAAAAAAATGTAAAAAAAAACCCCCCCAGCAATGATTAAATACCACTAAAAGAAAGTTCTATGATCCCAAATGAAATGTATGTTGTTTTTTAGTGTTGCATGACTGTGCAATTACAGTTAAAGTAGTGCAGTGCTGAATAGCAAAAAAATGGTCTGATCATGAAGGTTATCAAACCTTCTGGAGGTCAAGTTTTTAATACCCGCAGCAGCTAGGGAGCAAGAAGTGTGAAGACAAGCCACCAGAAAGCCAAGCATGCAAGCTTCCTTTATTATGGGACTGGCTTTGTTTTACAAGTGACCTCGTGTTACCGGGTCTCTAAAAACCAATATAAAAGGAGAGTTCTATTTAATTCACTGTTGCTGCTAATTTTATTTTTGGACAAAAAATAATTGAATCTGTATAACTGCTCGTCTCCCTATATAACTCATACATACATCCATGCATATTTGTGTAGTGATTGTAAACCTTACCAATGGTTAGAAAATAAGACCACACATGAGCTTTTCTCAATAAGAGGCGTAGGCTTTTATTTAAAAATTGTTTTTATTATGCCTTTAAATATATTTCAATAAATTAACATTCCACGAAAAGAGGGGAAAAGTATTTAATCAAGTATTCTTAAATTTTCTGAAATTTAGAAATAAACCTTTATATAAAACAACCTTGTCTTTCATTTATTCTTTACCTTTCCAAGTACCAACAGTTATATGCTGTAAACTGGACAGTTACTGATCTTTACAGACAAAGTTTCCTAAGGCTTCACTCATATGGATGTTGACGCCCGTTCTGCATGCAGTTCCCTTTTCTTATTGCACCTGCATCCACCCCAAACTGCATGCAGGAAGCCCATGAAGATGCAGTGGCTGCATGTCAAAATTTGAAATGCCTGCAGGAGTAAGTGCACAGATCTGAACGCACACCAGGGCCGGCCCTACCATGGGTCCCGCTGGGTCCATTGGACCCAGCAGAACTTTGAGAGGGGCAGCAAATTGATGCCCAAGATTTTTTTTTTTTTCCCAGCAGTTTTGTGTGTCATTAACCACTTTAAGACCAGAGGATTTGGCTGCTCAATGACCAGGCCCTATTTTGCGATTCGGCACTGTGTGACTTTTAACGGACAATTACGCAGTCGTGCGCCGCTGTACCCAAACAAAATTGATGTCTTTTTTTTCTCCCACAAATAGAGCTTTCGTTTGGTGTTATTTGATCACCTGTGCAATTTTTATTTTTTGTGCTATAAACCAAAAAAGAGCAACAATTTTGAAAAAAAAAACGGAATTTTTGTAAAATCTTACCTGTAAAATTTCTTTCTCTGAGTCCTCCGACAGTCGCCGCCTCTTCATATTCATCACTAATGGGGTTATTGACCTTTGCTCCGTAGGAGTAGCTAGGCAACAGAATATATTAATATCAAAGCTTTTAGCATATCACACCCCCAGGGGGTGGTCCCCTCAGTCCATACCTCCCTGCATTTCCAACTCAGTTTCAGTAGCATAGCAGTAGAGTACATAAACAAACCCCAAAAGAGGGGTGGGGGCGGCGACTGTCGGAGGACTCCGAGAAAGGAATTTTACAGGTAAGATTTTACAAAAATTCAGTTTTCTCTTACGTCCTCCGACAGTCGCCGCCTCTTCATATTCGTCACTAATGGGGACATCCCATAGCAGTGTAGACATGAGGGGTGGGAAAAAAGCAGCCGCGCCTAAAGCAACGCAGTACCCACATCAGAGAAAGGAACCTTACCAAAGTAAGAAAACCAACTGGGCAACAGGAAAACGTGCTCAACAGGAAAAACAGGTAAAAACACCCCAACAGCCAAGGGCCCAAACAAGGGACCCTAAGGCACCGCCGCACTAAGAACTTTACGGCCAAAGGAAGCATCTGCCGATGCCTGAACATCCACTTTGTAAAATTTCGAGAAGGTGTGAACGGACGACCAAGCCGCCGCCTTACACACCTGGGCCACAGAAGCCTGATGACGATAGGCCCAAGATGTACTCGGAGACCTGGTAGAGTGCACCTTCACAGGAAAAGGAGGAACCTTCCCCTTCAAAGCATAGGCTTGCACAATGGTCTGTCTGATCCATTTGGCGATGGTCGCAGCCGACGCCGCCATGCCCTTCCGAGGTCCCTCAGGAAGGACAAAGAGAGAATCCGACTTGCGAAAGGATTTAGTCGATGACAGGTAAACCCTGATTGCCCTAACAACATCCAAGGAATGCAAAGCCACCTCCTTCGGATGCTTAGGCTTCGTGCAAAGCGAAAGCAAGACAATGTCCTCATTCAGGTGAAATTATGAGATCCTCTTCGGAAGAAAAGACGGGTTAGGTCGCAAGACCACCTTATCCAAGTGAATCACCAAATACGGAGATTTGCAGGACAAGGCCGCCAGCTCTGACATCCTGCGAGCCGAAATGATCGCCACCAAAAAGGCAACCTTCTTGGACAACAGACAACGACATCTCCCTGATATTTTCAAAAGGAGCATGTTGCAACACGGACAGAACAAGGTTCAAATCCCATGGAGGCAAAGGCTCCCTCCTAGGAGGGACCAAATGTCGCACCCCTTGAACAAAGGTGCTAATCAAAGAGTTAGACGCCACAGGGCGTTGAAAGAGAACGGCCAGCGCAGAAATCTGACCCTTAATCGTGGCCAATGCCAAACGCTGGTCCACGCCCGTTTGAAGGAAAGCCAACACTCTTGACACCGAGTACGAGCGAGGGGAATACCCCCTGGACTCACACCAGGCAAAGTAAGCCTTCCAAGTACGGTAGTAAATCTTCCCCGAAGAAGCCTTCCTAGCCTTGATCAAGGTGGGAATGACCTCAGGGGAAAGACCCCTATCCTTCAGGACCTGGCTTTCAACAGCCAGGCCGTTAAAGCCAGCGACTGTAAAGCAGGATGGAATATCGGTCCTTGAGACAGGAGATCTTCTCGAAGTGGCAGACGCCACGGAGCGTCGACCGCCAGATTCACGAGATCTGCGTACCAAGACCGGCGAGGCCAGTCCGGTGCCACCAGAATCACCGTGTGCGGTTCCGAGGCCAACCTGCGAAGGAGCCTGGACAGCAGCTGAATCGGTGGAAAGGCATACGTCAGGCGATACTGATGCCAGGGCGCCACTAACGCGTCTGAGGCGTCTGCCCGAGGATCGCGCGTCCTTGCCACGAACCTTTCCACCTTGTTGTTTAGACGAGACGCGAACAGGTCCACATCTGGGGACCCCCACTTCGCGCACAACATCTGGAAGACATCCGGGTGAAGGGACCATTCTCCCTGGTCCAGGGTCTGGCGACTCAGATAATCCGCCTGCCAGTTCTCCACCCCCGGAATGTGAACTGCAGATATCGCCGGGACATGCGTCTCGGCCCAAGACAGAAGGTCGGCTACTTCCCGAGCCGCCCGGGCACTCCTGGTGCCCCCTTGGTGGTTGATGTAGGCCATCGCTGTGGCATTGTCCGTCTGTACCCGAACTGGACGGCCCTGAAGCCTGTCCGTCCAACGCAGAAGACAGAGATTTATCGCTCGCAATTCCAGAATGTTGATCGGAAGGGAGGATTCCTCCTCCGACCAAGTTCCCTGGGCGGACAGAACGCCCAGAACACCACCCCAGCCCGACAGGCTGGCATCCGTGGTGATCACCGTCCACGACAAAGGACGAAAGGACTTGCCCCCCGACACCACCGGGGACTGGAGCCACCGCAAAAGACCCCTTCGGGTGAGATGGCTCAACGACAGCCGCAGATCCAGAGATTGCGGACGCCCGTCCCACTTGGCCAGGACCTCCGCCTGAAGCTCCCGTGTGTGAAACTGGGCGAAGGGAATCGCCTCGAAGGCCGAAACCATCAATCCCAGACACCTCATACACGTCCGGAGGGACGAGCGCTGATTGTCCCTGAGGGACCTGACTTCGCACTGAAGTGTCCGAAGCTTGTCTTCCGGCAGGAAGACCTTCCCTTGAACAGAGTCCAGAATCATCCCCAGGTAGGGAAGACGAACCGACGGACACAAAGTTGACTTTGGAAAATTTATCGTCCAGCCGAATTCCTGCAGAGTCTGCATCGTGATGGACAGGTCGTTCACCAAGCCCTGACTGGTCGCAGACCGAATCAGGATATCGTCCAGATACCCCAGGACAGAAATGCCCTGGGCCCTCAACCGGCGCAAGCACCTTGGTGAAAACCCGCGGAGCCGAGGCGAGACCAAAGGGCAACGCCATGAATTGATAGTGATCCTCCCCAATGACAAATCGAAGGTACCTCTGGTGACCCTCGAAAATGGGGATGTGAAGGTACGCATCCTTCAAGTCGATGGAGGCCATGAATTCCTCCGGAACCAGGGCAGCCACCACTGATCGCAGGGATTCCATGCGGAACTTGCGAACCCACACAAAGCCGTTCAGAGCTTTCAAGTCCAGAATCGGACGTACCTTGCCCTCCTTTCTGGGCACAGTGAACAGATTGGAATAGAACCCCTGAAATCTGTCCCGATGAGGCACCGGAACCACCACTCCCTGGGCCCGCAGGTCCCGCACCGCCAGGTGCAGATCCTGCAAGCGCTCCGGAGTCAGCTGAAGGTTTGAGGGGAAAAATCTGCCCACCGGCCGAGAGAGAAACTCGATCTTGTATCCAGATCGAACGATTTCCTGAACCTACCTGTCCCGAACGCGGTCCAGCCAGGGTTGAAGAAAACCGCGCAAACGTCCCCCCACCCCAGAAACGGGTGAGGGCGCCCCTTCAGGCCGCATTGTTATGGGCAGCGGATCCGGACTGGCCGGACTTCTGCTTACCCGTCCACGGCTTCTTCTGGGAGCCTTGGCCTTTGAAGGGCTTGCCCTTATAGTGCGACCGAAAGGACCCCTGAGAGGGCCTAAACAAGGCATTCTTCTTACCACGAACAAACTTATTCTTGTGAGTTTGGGGCAAGAGAGTGCTCTTACCCCCAGAAATACCCTTTATCAGGGTATCCAAAGATTCGCCAAAAAGGCGAGATCCCGCGTAGGGCAAATTAGCCAAAGTCTTGCGGGAAGACTGGTCAACAGACCAACATTTCAGCCATATCAGGCGACGGTTCAAGACCGCCACACTAGAAAGACGCGCAGCCAAAGGGACTAAATCCAAGTCCACATCACACAAATACATGACACCCTGATGAATCTGATCCACCATAGCCAAAGTTGTCGGCGGGGCAGAGTCAGCCACCAGAGTACGCCTGAGCACCTGCGTCCAATCCGCAATAGCCTGGGCTGCCATAATGGAAGCAAAAATGGGCTTCAGCATAGAGCCAGCAACCGTATAAGCATGACGGGCCAGAGATTCCAACCTCCTGTCCGTCGGGTCCCGGAACACCGGGGTATCCTCAGCAGGGATCGCAGTTGATTTATTCAAAATCGCCACCGCGTGATCCACCTGAGGTGGCACACACCAACGCTCATCAGTAGCTGGTGTAAAGGGATAACACAGCTTGAACCTACTCGGCACAGCAAAAGGCTTCTTTAAATTGCGCCATTGCTCATCCACCGAGCGCTGAAATTCCGTAGAGCAAGGAAAAACCTGCGATGTTTTGCGTTTCCTTTGCGTCCCATAAGAGGACATCAAAGCAGGAGGACATGGTTCATCCTGCAAATGCAGCGTTTGTTTGATAGAAGCAACCAACTCATCCATGAGTGCAAGCTCTTCAGACGAGCCAGGGGGAGAATTATCAACCCCTTCCACCTCAGCCTCCCCGTCAGACCCCACAAGGTCTAGGGATGAGTGAGACCCTGAGAAGGGCACTCCAGCCATAGCAGCCCCATCGCCCTCTGAATCAGAGGAAATAGACACCCTGGGCCGTTTTGTGGATCGATCAGCCACCAGCATCTGCACTTGAGCAGCTAAGTTTTGCCACAATAGTGGCCAGATCAGCCCCCTAGGGGGAAGCAGCAGCCCCTTGGCCCCCCACCAAGGTGGGAGGAAACTTGCAATCCTGAGAATCCATGCCCCAGCAAAATAAGTAATAAAGGGTACTGCCCCTTTAAGATCGCGGCGAGCGTAGCCCACCGCACCCACTGAATACACCGACCCCCACAGGGACAAGAAACTGGGCAGGGAATACAGGAAAAAAGGAAATATAAAAACCTGGAGAGATCACACAGGCTGCTGCACCGATCGCTGTCCCAGAGCAAAAGGAAGTGATGCAAGACTGACCGCCCCCTATGAAGCCTATGCAAGGCTACAATAACATGGCCGCTCGGCTGAGGAATCCTTGGGCAAATAGAACATGGCGCCGACATGTGGCCTGATCGATCGCCGCTCAAAACGCCGTGCAGTACCTCACAGGACCTGCCACCATGATTTTGCCCCAAAAAAATGGCGGATCGCCGCACAGCATGCCCAAAATCTGACTGCTTCACTATGACACCCAGCAGAGCGGGAGAGCCCCCCCCCCCCCCCTTCACAGCCCACACACAGGCAGCAAGTCCACACAGGAACTGACAGGGAGCACAGCAGCCACACAGACATGCAGGGTCACACAGTCCCAGACTGACACCCAAATAGAGTTACACTTACCAGTCCGGATGGCGTGGGGAGCCTGCTCCAGTGACCAAACCGCTGCACTGAGGACAGGGAGTGTCGCAAGCATGACGCAGCTGAACTGCGGTGCGAAACCGCAATGGTGTCCAGTGAGGTAGCCACCTCACCGATAGCATCCCTGCAGCGAACAGGGATGGGTCGTTCAATGTGCCAGGGCAAAACCTAAGCTGAACGCTCGATGGCAGGCTGGGAAGCCCCTGGCCCTGAGCCCTGGGAACCAGGGTGGCCAGACTGAGACCCAGCTCCGCACGATCATCTTCATCAGAAGAAACTAACGCTGGAAATAAACAGCTAAGTAAAAGAAAGAGAAAAAAACTTCAAATAAAATCAAAAAGAGAAAAGAAGCTGAGACTAAGAGCCCCAGCACAGGAACAGCCCAACCTACTCCTGAGCTAGGCATTAGAAACTGGGTTGGAAATGCAGGAAGCAGGGAGGTATGGACTGAGGGGACCACCCCCTGGGGGTGGGATATGCTAAAAGCTTTGATATTAATATATTCTGTTGCCTAGCTACTCCTACGGAGCAAAGGTCAATAACCCCATTAGTGACGAATATGAAGAGGCGGCGACTGTCGGAGGACGTAAGAGAAATACCAATATTTTTCACATTCTTTTATATGAAATTCTGTGTGTGCACAATGACGTCAGACATTCAGACAAACAAAATGAATACTGGAGTTTGTGGTTTGGAATCAAATAGAATGGTATGTCATATAATTGGGCATATAGACAAGGTGCTGTTGCATATAAATCTGACTTCCTGTTCTAATTAAAATTACATTTTGTGATATAAAATAAAAATGGGCCTTTGGTAGATGTGTTTTTTTTTGGGGGGGGGGGGGGGCAGCATTTATTTTTTGGACCCAGGCAGCACAATGTCTTGGGCCAGCCCTGACGCATACTGACTGTTTGTTTGAATCTGTGCTCTTGCATGCATGTCAAATTTTGACATACGGATGTGTCTACATCCACCTCTATAGCCTGACTGCATGTAGCTCAGGGCTGTGTGCAATGTGGCTTGGATGCAGAATGGGTATCAACCCTCGTCTGACTGAGGCCTTATTATTCACAATTAGCATTAAAAAAAAAAAAACACTTGGTGGGGAGGAGCAAAGATATTGCTGGTTTCAGTTTGCACAACTCATTATTACTTTTTTTTTTTTAAGATTATAAGAAGTGCAACCAGTATTTGCAGATGATACTAAACTAAGCTTGCCAATATCTTCTGGGCAGGATGTGGAAACCTTACAAGCGGACCTGAACAAAATAATGGGGTGGGCAACTACATGGCAGATGAGGTTTAATGTTGAAAAATGTAAAGTAATGCACTTGGGGGCCAGAAACCAGAAAGCAAACTACTCACTAGGGGGGGAACCTCTGGGTGAGTCTAGGATGGAAAAGGACCTGGGGGTACTGGTAGACAACAGGCTTGGCAGTGGCATGCAATGCCAAGCCGCTGCAAGCAAAGACAACAGAATACTGGGATGTATAAAAAAGGGGATTCACTCCAGAAATAAAGAGATTATTCTCCCACTCTACAAGACTCTGGTCCGGCCACATCTGGAGTATGCTGTCCAGTTCTGGGCACCGGTCCTCAGGAAGGATGTGCTGGAACTGGAGAGAGTCCAGAGAAGGGCAACAAAAATAATTAGGGGAATGGATGACATCAGCTATGAGGAAAGACTACAAGCACTGAACCTATTCTCTCTGGAGAAGAGACGTAAGGGGTTCTTCACTGTAAGAGCGGTAAGGATGTGGAATTCTCTTCCACAAGCAGTGGTATCAGCAGGGAGCATTGATAGTTTCAAAAAACTATTAGATGGGCACCTTAAAGACCACAACATACAGGGGTATACAATGTACGGTTAAAAGCAAACACACACACATCATAGGTTGAACTGGATGGACTGATGTCTTTTTTCAACCTCACTAACTATGTAACCAAGTAGCACAGTTATGTTTTTGACTATGTAGGGTAGAGAGCTTTTACTTCTGTTGTTCACCAGTTTGCTCTCCCACCAGCAGTGAGGACGGAAGACTTTTTTGTAAGCTCCAAGTCACTGTAGTTGGAGCTTATACCAGGCGGAGGAACGTCTCCCCACCACCACTATGTGACCGCATAATGATAAGGTAAAGAAGGGGATTAAGGCCTGGTTCACACCTCTGCAGTTTGCTTTCATCTGTTTCTGCAGTGTTTTTTTTACTGTGCGCTTTGCACATGTGTTTTTTACATGGTGTTTTGCGTTTTTTTTTTATTGGTTTTTATTTTTTTAGCAGATTAAAAAAAATGCAAGACACGGCTACATGCTTTTCTGCTGCATCTCCATTGAACCAAAAAATGCACTGTTTTGTCTTTAAAAAAAAAAAAAAAAAAAAAAAAAAAGGCCCTGGGGCTGCATTCACAACTGAGCCTAGCGATATACTGGTATTTTTATTTTAGAGTTTTTGAGCATTTTCAGAAATATACTACAAGCGTTTTACAGCTTCAGGTGTTTGTTTAGCCAATAGAAAGTACTAGGGGGAGGGGAGGTGGAGAGCTGCTGTTTAAGCAGAAGACGTGTGAAACAATGCTCAAGTCACACGTTTTCAGGAGTTTCTATTGAATTCTATACCACCAAACTGCCAGAAAGAAGCTGATGTACATTTTTGAGGCATTTTTCTTCAAGCCCCAGAACACTCATATATGAACAGGGCCACTGAAATGAATGGGATTTGGCTAGTTGAGCATTTTAGAGCTACAGGCTTTAAAGTAGAAAACCACTCATAGGAAACTGTAGTGCATATCCATCCCATTTATAGGGTTGTGTCTGCAAGGCTCATTAGGCCTTTTGGACCATTTACTGTTGGTGAGGTGAGCATTTTTACACATGTGGTGGAAGGACGCTGGTTGGATGCAATAGAAGAATTTACCACTCACTTCACAGCATGGGGTTTGGGGTTTCTTATTTATGGACTTTATACGTTTAATATACTTTATTGTTGGTTTAATCAAAATTTGTTAAAAGGAGTAGTGCCTTCATTTTTATTGTTGTCTATGACCTTAAAGCGGTTGTATACTTAACCCTGCAAGACAAAGGCATAATGAGCTAGTATGCATCGCATACTAGCTCATTATGAAATACTTACCTTAGAACGAAGCCCAGACACAGACCCTCGGACACCGCTGTGGGAACTGACATGATCCCTAGGCGTCTCTTCCGGGTTCGGTGGCTCTGGCGCTGTGATTGGCCAGAGCCGCGATGACGTCACTCCCGCGCATGCGCACGGGAGTAATTTTTTCGGCAAGTTCCTGGCGTGGAACACTGAAGGTTCGCCGGACCTTCAGACCGCGTGAGCGGCTGTATGCAGTGCAAATATCTCCTAAACCATGCAGGTTTAAGAGATATTAATTGTACCTACAGGTAAGCCTTATTATAGGCTTACCTGTAGTTTAAAAGTCGCAAAAAGCAGAGTATACTACCGCTTTAACCTCAAGTCTTGGGAGCACAGTGTGAATGCACCATAGAAATATTGCTCATGCAGTGACTGCAGATCTCCACCAGAGGTCGGTAATCTGTCCGTGTCTAATCTTGGAGGGAGGGGGCAGTTATGGTGCTTGAAAATAAACCGTTTGGGGGTTATTGATTTGTAAGCACAACTTTCTTGTTCTGAGAACTACTGGAGCCAGACTAAACACACATAGGCGATATTACTGCTCCTGCCTAAACATCGTCAGGTACTTACTTATTTTTCTCTCTTAATATCCAATAAGCTTTACTGCAAACTCACAAAATCAGAATGAAGTACAACGCTCACCACCAGACCCCTCTCCTACTCCCTTCAATGTGTTTGTCCAATATTAGTCATGAAGGTTCTTAAATAAGGCAGGCCATAGATGATGATTTTTTTTTTTTTTTTTTTTTTTTTTGGGTGTTTGCACAACTTGGAATAAAACTTGTTGCATATTACAAAAAGACTGAAGGGGAGCCAGAGACAGGCAAGGAATTAACAGCTCCTGTTTCTCTTTCGTTCATTGACGGACACAGCGACATCTTCATTAGTCGAATAGCTTTGACACAAAACGCCAGAGAGCGAAGCTATTCAACCAATGACGATATGTTGCTGTGTCCGTCAATGAACGAAAGAGAAAAGAATTTTACGGTAAGACAAATCTAGTCATTTGTCAGCGCAGTTTTGTATATTGTTAGAGTAAAACTGCCCAACACCTTTTGTACACAGTAACTGGTTTTTACTTACTGACAGCATACTTTGTATAGTGACTAAAGTTTAGTTGTGAATACATAAAATAACTCTTTAGTCAACCTTAACAAAGAGCTTGTAGTAAGTAGCAACGCCCTGGGAGTATTCCAATCAGGCTTCACAAGGTATGTAAATGGCCTACACCTATAGCAAGGGCTTTATTTAACTTTAGTGGAGCAATCCCTTTTGAGAAAAAGTTAATTCCATTGACATCTGGTGTCATTTGTGTATCTAGTGCAGTGTTTCTCAACTCCGGTCCTCAGGGCACACTAACAGGCCAGGTTTGCAGGATAACTGAAATACATCCCAGGTGATCTCATTTGCTGCTCAGTGATTGCAGCAGTACTCAAGTCTGCATCTCCCCAAGGTAATACTTAAAATCTGGCCTGTCTGAGGACTGGAGTTGAGAACCATTAGACCATGGCAGGACCATCATCCAAAATTACACTGCCACCTCTGAAATTCTTTGCATATTGTTTAAACTGCTTTCATACTGGAACAATTCTGGCATTCCTCAACTACATGTAATTTTTTTTTTTTTTTTTTTGCTAGAATATTACCAAGAACCCCCAACCATTATATATATTTTTTAGCAAAGACCCTAGATCAGTGATGGTAACCCTTGGCACCCCAGATGTTTTGGAACTACATTTCCCATGATGCTCATGCACTCTGCACTAGTGTAGTTGGGCATCATGGGAAATGTAGTTCCAAAACATCTGGGGTGCCAAGGTTCGCCATCACTGCCCTAGGGGAAAAAAAAAAAAAAATATCGGTCAGTGCAATTTTTTATGTCGCTCAACAATTTTTCAAACACTTTTTTTTTGGAAATCAAAACACTTTTTTTGTAAATGCATAATGTTAGCCCAATTTTTTGTATAATGTGAAGATATTACACTGGTAAATGGATACCCATCATCACGCTTTAAAATTGCGCACACTCGTGGAATGGCGCCAAAAACTTCGGTACTAAAAAAAAAAAATCTCCATAGGCTATGCTTTGTTTTTTTACAGACTACCTGTTTAGAGTTAGGCCCCTTTCATACATTCTGGTCCGTCGGCAGACTCAGTTTATCTCAGCGGGGGATCGATCTGCCGATACCCCGCTGAGCAGGCGGATGACAGCTGTGTCTCCGCCCTGTGTGCGAAGACAGAGCCGTCAGGTCCCACTGTTCTCTTTTGGGGAATTGGATGGGAACGGACCGCCTGTCCATTCTCATCCAATTTTTTATTTTTTTTTCTTCATATCCAATAAGCTTTACTGCAAACTCACAAAATCAGAATGAAGTACAACACTCACCACCAGACCCCTCTCCTACTCCTTGTGTTTGTCCCGTATTAGTCATGAAGGTTATTGACTTAGGCCCCTTTCACACAGGGAGTGGCAGACTCCGTTTATCTCAGCGGGGGATCAATCCCACCAATCCCCCGCTGAGCAGGCGGATGGCAGCTCTGTCTCCGCGCTGTGTGGTCCCCGCTGTTCTCAATCGGGATCCGGATGGGAACGGACCGTCTGTCCGTTCTCGTCCGATCTGCTGGACGGATGGAAAATAGGGTTTCCATTTGTCCAGATTTGATGGATCAGATGTCAGTGGACATGTCCCCGCTGACATCCGATGCCCCAATGCATGGGGCATCCGTTCAGATCCACCTGAAAAACGGACTGCCTGTGTGAAAGGGGCCTTACAGAGCAGATATAGGACTAGAATTATTGCTCTCACTCTGCGGCAATATCTCGCACGTGTGGTTTGAACGTTGTTTACATATGCATTTGCATGCGAGCACAAGGGGAGCTTTCCATATTTACTTTTACACTTTACTTTTTTTTTTTTTTAATCATGTTTATTCCTATTACAAGGAATGTAAACATCCCTTGTAATAGAAATAAGCATGACAGGACCTCTTTACAGAGAGGTCTGGGGTCAATAACGATCTCAGCTTCCCAGCAAAATAAAAAAAGGGAAGTGTTTACATCTGCCAGTGCCACAAGTGAGAATATAACATCGCACCCGGCCTTCGAAGGTTATAGAGATGGCTGGGGACCCATCTGGTCTTTGTTCAGCTTCATGGTAAACGGCCGCTGCCAGCCAATTCATTCTCTGGCTTGCAAATCACACAGGAGAGTGGGGGGGGGGAACATCCCCACCCGCCGCCTGTAAAAACAATCAAGTGGCTGAACAGCCACCATGACTGTTTTTACATTGCATGGAATCGCCAGCAGAAAAAAAAAAAAAAAGATATCTGAATGATACCTGCTGCGGTCATATGATGGCCTACGGTATGGAAGTGGTTAAAATGATCAAGGTTCAAACAGTGCTAAACTCCATTAAAACCATGTTTGGGTTCAGCTTGGAAAATTAAACACGAATACACTTTCTAAACGAGTTCGCTGCAGCTTTTAAAGGATAGTTAATGCAGAATCAGGATGGTTGTAGATTAAAATAAAATGTGCAGCTCTGACTAAAGATGAATATTACCCTTGCTATGGTGTGGGTCATTTACATACCTTATAAAGCCTGGCTGGAATACTCCCAGGACATTGCTAAGTGAGGCCTAGTCATCACTGCTCACCTCCACCATCACAGGAGGGAGCTCTTTCTTGGATTTAACCCACTCACATACTTTCCCTGATGCCGTAGCTCTGAGCTCAGCATTTGAGAGCTCCCTCCTGTGATGGTGGAGGTGAGCAGTGATGACTAGGCCTCACTTAGCAACGTCCTGGGAGTATTTCAGTCAGGCTTCATAAGGTATTTAAATGGACTACACCTATAGCAAGGGTTTTATTTAACTTTACTTAGGGCTGCACAGTTTGTTTTTTATCTACAGATGCCCCGTATCTGCATAGGCAGTTTTGTGATAGATGAACTATCCCTTTAAAGACCAACTTTTTTTTTTTTAAGGCAGTTATGCATTTCTTAAAGAATTATGAACTTTATGTTCTAGTATACCTGTCTTTTTTATTTTTAATTATTTGCTGTCAGTGTTCTCCAGCACAGCTCAGACTAGAGAGCATTAGTCTTAGCACCAGTGTTCTGCACAGCGCTGTCCAATCTAATGGAGAGAAAAGTGATCAATCTCATTAATGTTCTGCTTCTCCTTCAGTACCCAATCAGCAGGCTGTATTACCTACCATGGTGAAAACGGAGGGCACTGTCTTGGCTGTGCGGTCTGCGAAGGGTACATGAATTACAGGACATACAGAATTACAAAACCTTTGAAAGAAGAGATGTGTCTCTCACCTGTGAATTTATGGTGGGTTGGCCGGATTCAGGGTTTAAAGTAAACCACAACACATTTAAATATATACACAAATACTTTTCAGATCGCTCCCCCTTCTTTTTATTTTTTGCATCCTCTGTTTTCACCAAAATCTTTCATCCATATTTATGCCTATTGTACTTAGTCCTATAGGGTGGCAATGCTGCCATTGGGGGTGTCCCTAGAGCAGTGGTCCTCAACTCCGGTCCTCGGGGCCCACTAACCGGCCAGGTTTGCAAGAAAACTAAATTACATCACAGGTGACCCCATTTGCTGCTCAGTGATTGCAGTATTCTAGTCTGCATCTCCCCAAGGTAATACTTAAAATCTGGCCTGTTAGTGGGCTTCGAGGACCACTGCCCTAGAGTGTAGCCACACCAATGTGCTCGTTCCCAGGTCCCATACTTCACACCAAAGCCTATATTCTAAAGCCAGATTATCAAACAATCTGTCGTCCGTTTTTTGTGGCATGCTAGTCTGATGTGGAAAGTGAAGAGGTTTTTTTCATACGAATTTTCCCGTACGACAGAATTCTACTTCAGAAGTGATGTCATGTGTTGGATTGCTTTCTATGTGTTCTTTCGTCTCTGAGCATGCCTAGTCTTGCTCTTAAGATTTTTTTCCGTCGAAATCTGTACTAATGAGACGAAAATTGGACGTTGTATTACGGACAACAAAAATTTTATAGCCTGCACATCAGGATTTTGTCAGCTGAAAAGTCAGAGTCGGCTGTCGAAAGCACCATACTAACAATCCGAAAATCGGCAGATCGGTCGTCGGATGAATTTTCCCTACAGATTTTCTTATCGTGTGTACGGGCCTTAAAGCCTAGTACACACTATCTTCCCCCCCCCCCCCCCCCCACCCATTGAACCCAGGGGGCTGAAAAAAAAAAAAAACCCTAAAGAGCTTGGGAGGAGATCCTGTACTAACAATCTGACGTTAGTACAGCAATCTCCACCACTGAGCTATGGTGTTCGGATGGGGGCAGTCCCTTATCAGAACATACTGGTCAGCCATTAGCTGAGAGTGCTGAGCAGATGCCAATCGGCAGACCCGTTTCAGTCATGCCCCTTTAACAGAAGCCGGACCGGCTGCCGTACACGTGACTGATATTCTGCCCATGTGTATGGGGCTTAAGTGACTCCTGCCAGGCCAGAGATGGACAGCAGCAATGCTGCCATTGGAGGTGTCCCTAGAGCAGTGGTCCTCAACTCCGGTCCTCGGGACCCACTAACAGGCCAGGTTTGCAAGATAACGAATTAAATCACAGGTGACCCCATTTGTTGCTCAGTGATTGCAATATTCTAGTCTGCATCTCCCCAAGGTAATACTTAAAATCTGGCCTCCCCAAGGTAATACTTAAAATCTGGCCTGTTAGTGGGCTTCGAGGACCACTAGCAGCGCTGTTCCAGCTAACCCCCCCCCCCTGAGATTCAGAGAGGCACAGCAAAGAGACAACGAAGCAGCTGGATACTGCTAAAGAAAAAAGTACATTATGGGGGCAACTTGGTGCAAAATTACAAAGGTTTTTTTTTTTTTTTTGTATTTGGAGGGTTTAATTCTACTTTAAGTTAACCAATACTTAAAAGAATGGTTGTCACTTTGGTAGGACCTTTCAGAGCAGGAAAATGCAAACTGTGGCCCTCCAGCTGTTGCAAAAAGTCTCATCATGCCTCTGACTCTGGGTATCATGCTTGTGGCTGTCAGAGTCTTGCTATGCCTCATGGGACTTGTAGTTCTGCAACATCCGGGGGGGGGGGCTACAGTTTGCATATCCCTGCTTTAGAGTGATTCCAGGTGAATTCCCGAATAGGGCATTTTATACCAGCATCCTGTTACTTCCAACATCCACCTCAGAAATGTGGCCAATTTTCATTGTTGTATGATTATGGACACCTGCTACCATCTCCATTGAAATAAGTCCAGACACAGTGCTTCACCACCAGCGGAAACATGGTGTGCGGTAGGATGCGCTCTCCCAGGTCAGTGAAGTAGAGGTAAGAGGGCCAATGGGTAACAAACGTTCTTTAATGTAAACAGCCTAAAAAGTCCAGGCATCAAAATAAAGTACAGAACCCCAAAAATTAAAAAAACTTCTTACAAGATCAAAGACTTAAAATCTATTCACAACTGGAATATATTAACATTGCAAGTTCAGAAATTATGATCATTGCTTAAAGTATAACTAAAAAGACAAAACTTTTTTTTTCGTTTTGGATAGAGTGGAGGGATTAGAACACCTGTCAGGTTTTTATTGCTGTATGTACCCCCATGAGGGCGATTCTCCCTCTCTATTGGTCGTGTTTAAAGCAATATAAAACCGCATATAAAAATATGGAAAAAAAGCAGCCAGTTTAAATCATAATGTGCTAGTATGCATAACATACTACCACACTGACAGCCATAGCTGAAAACAAAGCCCTCCAGTGGTGCGCTGTCACTGCTGAAGGCGCTTTCATCTTCACCGATATGAATGGCCGAACCGGTGAGGACGTCACTCCTGTGCATGCATGCGGGAGTCACTGTTTGCGGCACGGCTCTGAAGGAACGGCACATGTATGCCGATCCATCAGAGCGCATGTGCCAGTGACATCACAGGCTGCATCTAAAGTATATCACCTATACAGTGCACATTTAGGCGATATTTACTGTATCTATTAGGTAAAAATCATACAAGGGAGTTTACGCTCAATTAATCATTGAAAGTGAGAGTAAAAGAAAATCCCAAATTTTGGGCTGTCCCCAGAAAAGTAATAGAGTGGAAATCTTCCAATGGGGAAACTAGTTCTGGTGACCTGCGTGTTCCCAAGGAATTCCCTTAGTTTGCAAGGATTTTCTCTCACTCCTTGTTTGGCTATAGGACAGGAAGTGAAGGAAAAAAAACTCTGCAATGGGACATTGTAAAAAAAAAAAAAATAATAATAAATGATATTATATATATATCTATATCCATCAGGGGTTATAACCCTTCCTTACTCAATCCAAAATAAAAAGGTTGCCTATAGTTCTACTAAAAAATAAAAAAAATAAAAACTCTACAAAGCTGTTCCCTGCAGCATAGAAGAGGGTGCCTTTAATCTCTAGGTTTCCTCCTTAGTGTTCTTCACTGAGAATGCTGCAGCAAAATTTACCCTCTCCCTGCAGTTAAGGCTCCATTCACACCTGAGCGTATTGTTTTCAGGTGTTTAGAGGCAAACATTCACAACAAAAAAGCTTGTAATGTGCCAAAAAAGAAGCTCATGTACTTTTTTGAGCTTCAGGCGTTTTGCAAAACGCTCAAATGTGAACAGGGGCCATTGAAATGAATGAGATTTTGCTTGTTGGGCGTTTTGAGAGACTTCAGAGATGAGCGTTTTACGAGCTGAAAAATGCTCAAGTGCGAACAGGGCCTTAGATATTGGGGCATATTTCCAATCCCAATGTATGAATTATGGGGGGTGGGGACAGCCCACTAATGCAAGTAGTAGGTTGGCTGTTAGAAGGAGTTATGCAAACATCGAAATGCTGGGTGGATGACAGTCTGGGGGAGTGGGTGTTTCTAGGCAGGCTTTTTTGCATGCAAACCACCCCATGTAATGCTAAGCCTCCATGATTGAAGAACTGCTATCCAAAGTATAAAGGTGGTGGGCAAGGGACAGTCAGAAAGGAAATGATAGATGTTGGATGTCCTCCTGCCAGAAAAAGAGGCAGGCTCTAATCTGACTTACTGTAGCTACTAACACCCATTCTGAGAAGCTCACAGTGTGCAGTGAAATCAGAGTAAGCAATTTCAGTACACGGGAGGAGCCTGAGCAAGACTGAAGGGAAGGCCGGAATTCAGCTTAAGGCCCCTTTCACACAGGCGGACCGTTCAGATCCACCTGTCAGTTTTTTTTGGCGGATCTGAATGGTCACCCCATGCATCTCTATGGGGCATCGGATGTCAGCGGAGACATGTCTCAAACTTGGACGGATGGAAACCCTATTTTCCATCTGTCCATCAGATCAGATGAGAACGGACAGAAGGTCCGTTCCCATCCGATTCCCCCTTAGAGATGCATGGGGCTCTGACAGCTGTGTCTCTGCACACAGCACGGAGAACAGCTGTCATCCTCCTGCTCAGCGAGGATCGGCAAATCGATCCCCCGCTGAGAAAAACTGAGTCCGCCCGACGGACTCCATGTGTGAAAGAGCCCTTAAAGGGAAATCTTCAAATAGCGATACCCGTTTTTGTAACAACTAAAAAGGGGATTCCCTTAATTTTATAGAAATGTCCATCATTTCCTTTTGCAGTTTCCTCAACTGGAATTAAAGGAAAACCTCTCCAAAAAGGGAACACAGATGCAAAAATAAATGGACTACAGTAGAAAAAAAACAACACACCTTTCTTTACTCTTATCTTACAATTAAAAAAGGAAAAAAAGTTTTCTATACATACAATTTTTAAATTATTCCAACTGTGAAACATTTTAAACTCTTCTGATAATTCTGTAATTGTTTTCCCTGTACCATTCTGATCATTTATGCAAAGATTTTTTTTTCCTTCTCTTATTAACAAAATTAAATTTTTTTCTTAAATAGTTTAAAAACAATTCTGTTATTTACATGTTTTTATTACAGCAATCAGTCCAGGCGTCCCTCTCTTTGTGAAGGCGTTCATCTCGCTCCCTCTCTGTCACTTTGGTAAAGGTTTCAGTGGAAATTTATTCAAAGAATCGACACTGCATGTAGGTCTCGTCTGAGGAGCTGTAGCCAAACTTTTCATAAAAGGCAACGTTTTTGGGCTTGCATTCAAGTGTAACTTTGTAACAGTCAAGCTTTTTGCTTAGCAATGTAAGCACAGATACTAACCTGCGGGGGAAAACAAGGAATCAAGTATTAGTGATAAATTAGGGTTATTTTCTGAGAATCAAAAAGCTGAAGAGAACCTGTCACAGCTTAACCTATGCAAGAATCTGTATGTTTAGGACTTGTTCACACTAGCCTGTACAGGAAAACGGTTTTCCCATGTGGGCTGGTGTTTAATGTATGGGCTAGTACAGTACACACACCAGCCCGCACTTTCTACACTCTGTTGTGACAGCGCAGGGCCAGTTACCAAGCACCAGTACTGTCCTACAAAAGAAAGGGGAATTACATGCTGCTCTAAAATCAGAAATACCTGGTATTTTCCCTATGACAGGTGAGGATTTACTGCTGGAGAGGGGGGCATTAAAGTGAAATAAACTCTACTGGTGGGGCAAGCCTCTGTCATAATCTACAGTCATACGGGCACACACCCATCTCCTTTGGTAATGTCCTCTAGCAATGATTGTTCCAGGCCACTGACACCAAGGGGGGTTTGCCTTGGGCAGCATTTTCCAGGGTGGCGGCACCACCCGGCAGAAGGGACACTAGAAAGGAGACTTCCCACTGAGGACTGCAGAGAACAGGGGCAGACTGGGCTACTGATCTCATGCCCCCAAAAAAGGCTGCCACGAGGCGCAGAAATAGTGTCGCTTTACTAACCATATTAATCCCAGGCTGAGACCCATAGCTGGTTCCACAGCTGTCTCTAATTCCCACTGGTTGCTAGGGCTGCAGTGCCTGACGCCTAGCAACCAGTAAGGTCACGTCCCCGCCCTAATGCAGAGGGAGGCCGTGGCCCCAGCATTCAAAGCAGAGGAGGATTTAAACTTCCTCTACCGCTCCACACCTAGCAATGTCCACCCACCTCCTCCATCTCCATGATCTTAGGGTAGGAAACTCTGAGGGTAGGCTGGGCACCAGATTGGAACCGTGTTTGCAGTGTCATAAGGGAGCCGGGCATTGCAGAGCCAGAGACCCATACAAAGAGGAGGGGTTCATGCTGGGACTTGTAGTCCTTCACTTTTCCAAAAAGTGAAGGCCTGCAGCTCCCAACATAAGCCCCTCAGAGCTGAGGATGTGACATCCACTAGTGAAGGACTACAGGTTCCAGCATATACCTGTGAGATCTAAGGGGTCACATCCTTAGATCTCAGGGGTTCATGCTGGGACTTTGAGTCCTTCAATTTTGAAGGGAGTCGCATCCTTAGATCTCAGGGGTTCATGCTGGGACCCTCCCAAAAGTGAAGGACTGCAAGTGAAGGATAGCCACCAGAGACCCCACATAGCCACTTGAGAGTTCACACAGCCCACCAGAGACCATGCTTTTAATTTACAGAGAGGAAGAGGTGGCGCTCTAATAGGAAGAGGTGGACCCTAAATAAAAAGGGGTTGAACCTTAAACAGGAAGGGGTGGAGCAAATTTACATAGTGGGGCGCCCAATTTTAGTCTTGCCTAGGGCAGCACCAAACCAAAAAACACCACTCTCTGCTGCTGATTCTCCCAGGTCCTCTTAAGCCATTGGGCAACCATTGGTGATGCAACTCCTGTAAACAAGCACAGGAAGTACATCCCATGCATCAGTTGGCCCATTCCCAGCATTGTACAGATACCAGGAATAACCAAGAGTCTAAACTGACTTTGCAGGTCTGTTCTGCCAAAAGTCTTTACTCCCTAGGTATTGTAGGGTTTCCTTCTCCTTTAAAGCCCTGCCTGGACAGGTTGCGCTTGTCTGGTATTTTGTTACTTTTCTTGTTCTTTTTTTGCTTTTCTTTCATAAATATTCTTAAAGCGGTTCTTCACCCTAGGAACAAAAAAAAAATAAAAATCAGTAGCTACAAATACTGTAGCTGCTGAGTTTTACTAAAAGGACACTTACCTGTCCAAGGATTCAGCGCTTCCCTCACCTAAGCCGGTTCTTTACTGGTCTTTGGGTTCCTGGCATTGGCAAGGTTGGTTGGGGGGGGGGGGGGGGGTATATGGGAAAACTTTAGGTGGATCAACCGCAGCAATCTGGGCAGAAATGGGAGAGGGTACCTGTCAAAACCAGGTATCTACCCCCCCTTCAAAAGGGTTTTAGAGAAGCGGGGTAGGAGGCAGAAAAGCAGAACCCCATATTTTGGGTAAAGTACTGCTTTAATATGCATTTCATCTGTTCATAACTTTTTTTTTTTATACTTGTGATTCCAGTTTGTTTGTACTATTCTATTTTCTGTATTTGTGGTTCATTTTGCTGTGCATCATCTGTTAACCATGTTCATATTTTAGGGTAAAAAGAAAACATACCAGAATAAACAAGATGTGTGGCAAGATGGCATTGGACTGTTACTTACAATTTTCCAAGCTGTTTGCCTCGACATTCATCACTTACGACCACCTCTTCTATCCGACCTCTCTGCAGAAAAGAAAACGAAGATGAGAAGGTAACGAATAAATAGGACTTTTGACTTACCGTAAAACCCATTTCTCTGATGTTCATTGACAGACACAGCTCCTTATTCTTCTTAACCATTGGGTTATACTGCCCCCTACAGGAGTAGGACACTAGGCAGGAAAAAACTTGACTACGCCTATGGGCAGTCGCAGGGGGTATACACCCACTCTCAGCTATAAGTACTCAGTTTTGTTACAAGCTGTGTCAGAAGAAAGCCAACTCCACAGAGGGGTGGGTGCTGTGTCTGTCAATGAACATCAGAGAAATGGTCAAAAATCCCATTTTCTCTTTCGTTCATTGAAGGACACAGCTCCTGATTCTTCTTAACCATTGGGACGTCTCAAAGCCGTGTTAAACATGAAGGGTGGGAAAACAGCAGAAAAAAAAAAAAAATTCCCAAGGCTAACCATAGCCAACCACGTAACATGGAGCTTAACCACAAACAACTGGAGCTCACCTGAAAAAAGAATACACCCTCAAAGAGGACCAGGTCCTATAAATAGCAGCCTACAAAACCTTGCGGCCAAAAGAAGCATCCGCAGATGCCAACACATCCACTTTATAAAACTTTGTGAAATTGTGCACCAATGACCAGGTGGCCGCCTTGCAAACCTGCATCACAGATGCCCGATGACGGAAGGCCCAGGAGGCACTAAGTGCCCGAGTAGAGTGCACCTTAATAGGGAAAGGAGGAACCCGACCCCTAATTGAATAGGCCTGAATCACTGTTTGATCCATCTGGAAATGTTTGCAGCAGAAGCGGCCAACCCTTTTTCCGAGGTCCATCCGTGAGTACAAATAGTGAGTCTGACTTCCTAAAAGACTCTGTAGCTGCCAGGTACACCATAATGGCCCGAACCACATCCAGGGAATGCAAGGCAATCTGCTTAGGATGTTTAGGCCTGGGACATAGGGAACGCAACACAATGTCTTCATTCAAATGGAAATATCAGAGACGACCTTTGGGAGGAACGACAGACAGGGTTGGAGAACAACCTTATCTCTGTGAACCACCAGGTAAGGTGAACGACAAGACAACGCCAACAGCTCCGATACCCTGCACGCAGAAGTAATAGCCACCAAAAAGGCCACCTTCTGGGACAACGAAACCTCCCGAACATTTTCAAAAGGAGACTTCTGGAGCACTGACAACACCAAATTGAGATCCCACAGGCGGCAATGGAGACCGCACTGGAGGAGCCAAGTGTCGAACTCCCTGGATAAAGGTATGCACCAAGGAATGTGTGGCCAATGGACGTTGAAAGAAAACCACCAAGGCCGAAACCTTGCCCTTGATAGTACTCAAGGCCAGGCACTGCTCAATCCCCCATTGGAGGAAAGCCAAGATCCAAGACACAGAAAAAGAGCGAGGGAGAACCCCCAAAAGACTCACACCACACAATGTACGTCTTCCAAGTACAATGGTAGATCATCCTAGAAGTAGATTTTCTAGGCTTTAACAGCGTAGGAATCACAGAATCAGACAAACCTCTATCCTTCAGCACCTGGCTTTCAACAGCCAAGCCATTAAAGCCAACGACTGTAAAGCAGGATGGATTAAGAATACACATCTAAAAGCAACAGCAAATCAATGCACAATAATAAACAGTAATGTGTATAGTGACAATATGTGCAAAAAATAAACAGCAATATAAATAGGTAAAATTAATAGATGAAATAAATATCATAGGAAGTGATGAATAAATACAAATTAATGCTGAAATAGTATCACAAAGTGATAAAGTGCATAGTGCAAAAATTGTGTATAATACCACAATGATATAGCGTGATAAGAAAGGATCACTGAGAAAAAAAAAAGTGGTGAAAATAAACTCCTAAAGTGCACCGCGCTATAAAAGGGTCAGATCCAATAAAGGAGAGAGAGGGAGAGAGAGATCTGTCTGAACCCACTAAAAAGTGATATAGTGCACAATATAGATGATCACAGTGGTAAATGACAATTTGATATATAATCAAGATCTATACAATAACGCCCAAATACAAATAAAAGATTTGGGTGAAAGTAGCATAAAAAAGAAAACAATGAATGAAGATAAAAAAAACGTGGAAAAATGTTCATCAGTTCATAAAGAACAACAAAGTGATGGTTCCTTTAAGGCAGACTCTTTAGGTCCTTATTGAGAAGCCAGCATCAAAACATCAAAGGGTGAAATCCTAAGCAGGGTTTGGAGCTCAAACCAACGATAAAAGGAGGCACTTCATGGTGTAGTAAGTTTAAAAAGCATTTATTTAAACATAGGTATAAAAATGATGCACTCACATTTAGTATAAGTGTAAACAGCATATAAGTAGCGTGGCAGCGGCAAGGCAGTGAAATCCAAGCACTTACGGTCTCGGCCGAAGACCGGAAGGGATGTCAGATGCTTCTCCTGACGCGTTGCGTCACAGCATAAACGTGACTTTCTCAAGGGATCATACATAATGGGGGTGATTGAGCGTCAGTTCTATTTTATTATTTACTTTCCTTTATGAATGTGGAGACACTGCTAGGAAATGCCTGCTAATCTTTGGGCCCCTATTGTCTCATTTATTCTTATTTCTTACTCTATTTAATTTCCTTTGACTACATCTGGTTGATGGTCAGCGCATAGGCTTATTCTACCTTTTTGTAAAGCAGGATGGAAGTTTGTCCCTTGGGATAGCAGATCTCCCCTGAGAGGAAGTCTCCAAGGAGCATCGACAAACAGCCGTACCAAGACCGGCGAGGCCAGTCTGGAGCCACTAGAACAGGGGTAATGAATTAAAATTCAAGGAGGTCCAGTTGCTAAAATTTTCTTTGGGCCGAGGTCCGAATCTTAAGTTTGTGCTATGACTCAGAAAGATGGGCAAAACAAAACGTGTCCATCAGCGTTGCTCTTAACATAAAATGTGCCCATCAGCGTGACCCTTAGCATAAAATTTGCCCATCAGCGTGACCCTTAGCATAAAATAAGGGGCACGCTGATGGGCACATTTTATGTTAAGGGGCACTCAGATGGACACATTTTATGTTAGGGGGCACTCAGATGGGCACATTTTATGTTAGGGGGCACTCAGATGGGCACATTTTATGTTAGGGGGCACTCAGATGGGCACATTTTATGTTAGGGGGCACTCAGATGGGCACATTTTATGTTAGGGGGCACTCTGATGGGCACATTTTATGTTAAGGGGCACGTTGATGATGGGCAAAACAAAACGTGTAAATCAGCATTGCTCTTAACATAAAATATGCCCATTAGATTGTCCCTTAACATAAAATATGCCCATCAGAGTACCCCCTAACATAAAATGTGTCCATCTGAGTGCCCCTTAACATAAAATGTGCCCATCAGCGTGCCCCTTATTTTATGTTAAGGGTCACGCTGATGGGCATATTTTATGCTAAGGGGGCACTCTGATGGGCATATTTTATGTTAAGGGACAGAGTGCCCCCTTAGCATAAAATATGCCCATCAGCGTGACCCTTAACATAAAATAAGGGGCACGCTGATGGGCACATTTTATGTTAAGGGGCACTCAGATGGACACATTTTATGTTAGGGGGTACTCTGATGGGCATATGTTATGTTAGGGGGCCCGCTAATGGGCACATTTTATGTTAGGGGGCACTCTGATGGGCACATTTTAGGTTAAGGGGCACTCAGATGGACACATTTTATGTTAGGGGGCCCGCTAATGGGCACATTTTATGTTAGGGGGCACTCTGATGGCCACATTTTAGGTTAGGAGGCACTCTGATGGGCACATTTTATGTTAGGGGGCACTCTGATGGGCAAAACAAAACGTGTAAATCAGCGTTGCACTTAACATAAAATATGCCCATTAGAGTGCCCCTTAACATTAAATAAGGGGCACGCTGATGGGCACATTTTTTTTTTTTTTTATGGGGCACTCTAATGAGCACTACAAAAATGCCCATCAATCTGCACACTTTAAAAACCTCCCATCAGCTTTAAGTGCAGCTATGACCACATTGCTTTCTCCCCTTGTGCTCCACATACCAGGAGCCAGGAACCGAGCCAGAAGCCGCAAGCAGGGGGGCGGGGCGCGCACATAATGTCACGTCCCAACTCGCTGCCTGGCTGAATGAGAGCCGCAGTCAGGAGCACGGACGGGGCGCGCGCATGACGTCACACCCCCTACTCGCGGCCCGACAGGACACCGGCCCGGGAGACGCAGTGAGGAGGGGGCGTAGCACACACACAGCACGTTGCTGGGACACCCGCGGTCCCAGCAAACCAATGACTGAATACAGGAGGCGGTCTCGCGGCCCGGGTGAAAGCATTGTGCGGTCCGCCATTTAGTGACGGCTGCACTAGAATGACCAGACTCCCTTCTGCCTCGATCATGCACAGGAGTCTTGGCATAAGTTTGAGAGGGGGGAAGGCGTAAATCTGACAATACTGACTCTGGCGTCGGCCAGAGGATCCAGTGCCACAAACCTCTGTACCTTCCTGTTGAGACGAGAGGCCAACAGGACCACCTCAGGAGTACCCCACCGGAGACACAACTGATAAAACACCTCCGGATGAAGTGACCATTCCCCCTGGTCCAACGCCTGTAAACTGAGGTAATCCGCTTGCCAATTTTCCACCCCTGGAATGTGTACAGCAGAGAGGGCTGGAACAAATTGTCCGAGGGGCCCACCCCAAAACTATCCAGGGGAAGAGGGGGGACAGCTACTTACCATACCAGGAACAGGGTGCGCACCGCTCTGGACAGACCACCTTTCCAACGGAATGGGGGGCTGTCGGCCAGGAGGAAAGCTGCAACTCAGGCCGAGGCCAGGTCGTATACACCCTCGCGAGACGTTTTGCAGGCCAGCCTCCGTCCAGTGGGGCTATGTCGTGGCCGACCTAGCGCGGAGCTGAGGCCTGCGCACGCTTGCTGGCCAGACTGAGGGGACCCTGTGGATTGGTTTAAAAAGTATCCAGTCCATCTCCCAGTCCGGCAGCTGAATGTAGATTCTCACAGGAACAAAGCAAGGATAGAAAAAAATTCCATGTAAAAAGGGAAAAAATTGCCAGGACCAAAGATCCCAACAAAAAACTAGGTCTTTACTCCTGACTAGGCAGAAAAAAAAACTGAGTGCCTATAGCTGAGAGTGGGAGTATATCCCCTGGGACTGCCCATAGGCGCATTCAAGCTTTTACCTGCCTAGTGTTCTACTCCTGTAGGGGGCAATATAACACAATGATTAAGAAGAATCAGGAGCTGTGGCCGTCAATGAACAAAAGAGATAAAAACAAGGCTTATGTTACATCTTTGGCCATGGTAGAAAATAATTATTAAAGTCTAAAAAGTAAAAAAGGTACTGTCACAAAAACGCACGCCCATGGCGGCTAGCTAACCGTGGCGTGGTCCTTGACTGGACTATGAGGGGGAACTTATTTGAAGCAAATAAGACTGGCCGTGATACACTTTCACAGCCCGAACTACCTTTGGCCACCACTAGAAGGAAACTCCACTCCAATCTAACTGGCTGACCTCACACAGGCAGGTACAAATCTTACATACAATCTGGTGCACTCTAAGGGTTGGGGGGAACAGTCTAGCAATTAGCACACACACACACACACACTTCTAGGCTTCCTCCAGCTATCCTACAAGCTAAAACCACGGTGTTAATCTTCCCACTGTCCACACACCAGACGAGAGCTTGCCACCACCCAACAGTTTGTCCACAGACTAGTCTGCTAGGCCACCACAACACACACACATATATATATATATATATACACACACACACACACACACACACACACACATCACCATCTGGCAATGCACCATCTGCCAGATCTGCTGGTTTACAATCTGCCAATGCAGTGCAATTGCATAAAGATTGTCAATCTCTCCAGGGATACGGATACAAGCCCTAGCTCAGTACACAGAAGTCACTTATTAATTGTATAAATGTAATATCCTAAAAGTGGGCAGTGCATTCAATATATACAAAATAAAAAGAAAGAATTGCAAAAAAAAGGAAGAAGGAAGGACACACAATTGGCCATTCACTAGGACAATAAAAAGGGATAAAAACAGAAATAAACTTTACCAAAGTTTATCCTTGACAGAAGAATTGTGGAAACATCCATAATTTCCCAGTTGAACCGGCTTCGTAGGAATCGCCCTGTCCATATCCCATGTGCCTCAATTTCTTGGAATATGGATGTGGGCTGGACTTTAGCCCTTGGCCAATAAACCCTGGGGGGTGTTCCCGTCCCAGCCCACAGGATGTTTCGTGTTGGAGAATTACTCCAAGATTCTACATACGCTACAAATACAGATTTACGTGTACACGATCAGAAGGCATTATTTTCATCTCTCTGCAACTAATATTTTAGCTCTTATGAGAGCTAAAAATAGATTCCTCAGATGTGTTGATATAAGTCAAAGCTGGCAGACAGTTCAGGGCCTTGTGACTGTCCCCTTCAGATTCTTGAAGACAAAGTGGCCAGGACTTTCTTTGAGGCTTCATGAAGGTGAGATATTAGGTCTATATGGACAGGATAACTTCACTGGCATCTAGGTGTAACTCCTGGCCTAGATACTTGCGCTGTCCTTCCAAATGCTAATTAAAGAACATATGTGTATTACTTAGTACTGTATCTTTAATAGCACAGAATTAAACTATATTTACAATTACACTACTTTTACAGATCACATCTCAGCTACTGGCAAAAACTACCCTACTCTTACATTTATGTTACATCTACGTTCACGTTTATGTTACAGGTACAATCAACACCCCTACATATTTAGACTGTTCAATGATCTTAATGTGGAACTTCACTCAAAAAGTGAAGTCCCGCTGGTTCGCTCCCTCCCTCAAGTTACCGGTTTTTTTGGGGTAGGGGGAAAACGGGTATTGACTTATCAGTATTTGCTTTTACTTCTGCAATCCTCTCCTAGGTGAGGATGATGTCCCTTTCTGTCCCCTCCCCTCCCACAGCCTCCTGGGACATGTCACATGTCCCAAGAGGCTGCAGGACCAGTCACAAAGCACTATGCCAGCTTGTGCATGCGCAATGTGGAGCCGGATGTAACTCTTCAGCAAGCCACAGCAGTATCCAAGATGATGGCGCTGGGAAACCACAGCGGTAAGAAGAACTGGCTGCTAGAAGACCTCGCTCAATCCCAGGCATTGGTAACTGACAGATTTGTAGCTGCTGACTTTGAAAAAAGAAACTGAAGTTCTTCTTGAAAAGCTAATAAGATGTCAATCATGTAATAGGTCTGTAACAAAAGAATTGCCAAATTCTAGGTCACACAGGGGGATTCTTTCTAAAACTGAAGCACTCTGGTGCAATCTGGTACAGTTAGAAGCCAATTAGCTTCTAACTTCAGCTTGTTTAAATAAGCTGGAAGCGGATTGGTTTCTAGGCATTGCTGCACCAGATTTTGCACTCTCCAGTATTTGTAAATCCTCCCAGCAGTGTCTCCTGATAGTCACTGATCTCATGCTAGGTCATACGGTGTCTGCTGACAGTCAACGAGCAGGCAGAGCCATTGTCCAGCCCTCAGCTTGAATGTCATTTGCCCAAGATCTTCTGGCAGCAAACAATGCCAGGGGATATGCAATTACTTCTAGATCAAGAGATACCTTTTTTACCCTTTCATTATCCTTTCAGGATACTATACAATGGAGGTATTTTAATTTTAGGTCCATAATTTCTGTAAATATAACCACATCTGAACATAAATTTGGATAAACCCCCCCCCACACTTTCAGTAAGACAATTGCTATTATGGGATCGTCAGATGAAGGACTGGCCACCAAAGAAATGAAGATGCAGGCACCTGCCAATGAGGAAAGCAAAGTTACACAGATATGGTTAAGTCTCATTGACAAAAGGTATTTGCTTTGTGTTAATAAAGCTTTCCAAATGCTTTGCAAAGCCAGTGCCTGTGATTTACATCAATAGTGAGCACCAGTGCCTGTGATTTACATCAATAGTGAGCAGTCCATTAAACCCCAAGTGCATTAAGCGCTTTCACCTTTTAGCTGGTGCCTAATTCTGTATATCCACATTTTGGGTGGCTGAAAATCTAAGCAGGTAGGCTGAATTGTCCTCATGCATTTTAAGGATTAGCATTCAATTTTGACCGGCCTGCAGCTTTAAAAACAGAGCTAAGATATGCAGCCACATAGTGACGGTGCCCCACAAAGCTCTTCACCAAGCAATAAAAATGTTTTAAGAAAACTGATCACATACCTTTGAACACGCATGTATAAATTTATGTTCTACAATTAAGGTTGCCGTAGCTACGATCTGTCCGAGATTCAAATCCTCCACCACAATCACAAAGTAGTCCCCTGTTTTCTTCATGTGGTCAAATTTTTCTAGCAAGGAAAAGATAAATTTGCTGGTTTTAGTGTGATTTCCCTATGATAATCTGGATTATATCCAAGGCAGGTTATTATAGGTCCTAAAAGCGAATCTACCGTGTAATTGGAGATATTAAAGCTTTTAAAAGAAAAAAAAATATTTTACAAACTAGCAAACATGTTATACTTACCTGCTCTGTGGAATGGTATTGCACAGAGTGGCCCCGATCCTCCTCTTCTCGGGTCCCCAGCCGGCCCTCCTGGCTCCTCCTCTACTCAGTGTGCCACCACAGGAAGCCACTTTCTATTTTGCCACACCTACGGGCTTGCTCCAGAGCCCCGCTGCTTGCATCTATAGAGGAAGACAGCAAGATTGTCCCCTGCACCTGTCTCCCTTGTCACAGGATTTGATTGACAGCAGCAGGAGTCAATGGCTTCTGCTGCTCTCAGCAAAGCCTGTGAGAGCAGGGAGAAGAGAAGAGAGCCGCTGCATACTGGCACAGTGCTGAATCAAAATTGGGCTCAGGTAATTATAAGGGGGGCGAGGGGGTGATACACATACTGAAATATTTTTTACCTTAATGCAGGCAGTGCATTAGGGTAATAAATGTTTAGGCTTTACAACCACTTTAGGGTAACAGTTATCCTAAAGGACTTCTGATTCAACTCTATGTACCCATTGCATAAAATGACAACTAAATCCGATTATCACACAATATATTTTTAGAGTGAGCATAGCAAAAAATCAAGAAGATTGTTAAGTGAGAGGAACAGTGATGCACAGTCACTGTGTAGCATTACTACACAGGAGTTGGTATATGTAAGCAATTTGGGTTGTGGTGTGTATGTAAATGAACATACACACAACAGAAATGATATATGGAAAAACACTTTTTTCTTCTTAATATTACACATTGCTGACATTTGTTTCAAAATGTATTTTGGCCTTTTTCTTTTTTGTCTAGGTTCTATTTAAAAATTACAAAAAGCACCTTAGGTTGTAATATTTAACTTTAATCTGGAGACCCCTATAATACCTCTTCTATATGATCTAAAGCCCCGTACACACGCAATGAATTTCCGCCGACCGGTCGTCCATCTTTTGTCCAGAGTGGTGTTTTGTTGGTTGGAATGTGCCTAGACTGCACGCAAATTTTCTCGCACGACAAAATTCTACTTCAGAAGTGATGTCATGTGTTGGATTGCTTTCTTTGTGTTCTTTCTTCTCTGAGCATGCCCAGTCTTGCTCATAAGATTTTTCCCTGTCGAAATCTGTACTGACTGCATGAAAATCGGCCGTGTTTTGACGGAGGACAAAAATTTTATAGCCTGCACACCAGAATTTTTTCGGCCGAAAAGTCGGAGTCGGTTGTCGGAAGCATCATACTAACAAGCTGAAAATCGGCAGATCAGTCGTCGGGACGAAAATTCCCGGCCGAATTTCGACTCGTGTGTACGGGCCTTTAGTCTTCTTCTGGTTTGTGTAACGCCCAGTCACTCATCCTGAAAGACCGAGAACTATACTATGACTGCAGGGCATCATGGCCCCTGCAAAACCACTACAGTAACTTTCTTGGACCCCTAAGCCTGGAGAGGAGGCGAAGGTGAAGAGGACCCTGCAGTGTTATATTATGGACCTAAAGACTTTAAAATATATATATGAAAAAAAAAAAAAAAAAAATTTTGTAAATACCATTTTTAAAAAAAGTTTCAGATGAAATAAACCTACACCCGGTTATGACCACCTGAACTGAAGGAAAAAACAAAAAATTTCCAACATTTGCACCACTGCTGCATTAGGCATGTCCACCATTGTATCAGATCACTCACTGACTGACCACTGCAACCAAAAACAAACAGAAAGTCCTTTCAGTTCAGTCTTAATTAACTGAATAGATGTGCATGGCTTGTATTTCAGCTGCGGATATCAACAACAATCCTAGTTGTCAAAGTATCGTACTTACTGATAAAATCCTCCGCTGATACATCTCCTACTTTTGTCAGTTGTCCTAGTACCTTGTAAAATCCTGAAATAAAAGAAAATTAATAACATTATTCATTTGTAGCTGGACTTTTGCTCATTATCAACGGTACTCTTACCAAATAAAACCACATATGGACTTCCATGCTTGAACATTGAATGTAGAGATGCATTTTTAATAGGCCTCTTGCACACAAACACCTAAATGAACTCATTTTTAGGCTTTTTTTTTTTTTAGACAATGACCAAGTGAGAGAATCCTAAGTGCAAATAAGAGTATCAGGAAGAGTACTCTATTTTTGTAGCACTGAACATTATACACATGAATATGCAAAAGGGGTCCTTATATAAACTGGTGACAGCAGGATTCAGGGAGGAAAGAAAGTGGTCTGTGCGGTCCATAGCAACTAACAGCATTATTCAGTAAGGCACTGCAACAAAGAACGCTAATGTGTCATAACCCACCAACCAGATTTCTGTTAAAGAGGAAGTAAACCCTCCTCTGACACTTTCACCTATAGGTAAGCCTATAATAAGGCTTACCTATAGGTACTGTAAATATCTCCTAAACATGTACCGGTTAGGAGATATTTATCTTACATGCAGCCAGTGACGTCACTGGCGCATGCGCTCTGAGGAATGGCCGCTTGTGCCATTTATTCAGAGACCCATGCCGTGACTGTCGGCTCCCGCGCGCATGCGCGGGAGTGACGTCACCGCGGCTCCGGCCAATCAGATGGCCGGATGCCGCGATCCCAGAAGACGGGCGACTGGACATGTCGCCCGTCATACAGGTGAGCGGGCTGCACGGCGGGGGCTAGTTCTAAGGTAAGTATTGCATAATGAGCTAGTATACGATGCATACTAGCTCATTATGTGTTTCTCTTACAGGTTGCCAAAAAAAAAAAAAGTTTGTACGGGTTTACAACCTCTTTAAGCCTAACTCCAGGTTTACTATGACTTTAAAGCGGAACTATACTCACCTCAGCTCCAGCGATGCGGCCTCCATAACCTCCCCGTTCAGCCATTGACATTTTCTGGCAGCCAGCTGTCGTTGGCCGGGCGGGGATGACGTAATTTCTGCGCATGCACAGGAGTTTGGTCAGAGCTCACTGTACAATTGCGTGGCTCACTGTACAATTGCAGACAGACAAATGAGTAACTTTAATGCAGAAGAGACAATGCATTCAAAGAGTTCATAAAAAACTCAACTCGATTTTATCCCAGCTATTTTATCCCAGAAACAGGACAGGAAGTCCCCCATCCTGCTGCTAGAACACAGCACTGTATACTGTATGTAGCTAATATTACATACAGTTCATACAGCACTCCCAGCAGGTGCATCTGTTAGTGAAGAAAGTAATTTGTTTAGGCCAGTTTCCCCCAAACTGTTTAAAGCAGGGGTCTCCAAACCTTTCAAACAAAGGGCCAATTTACTATTCTTCAGACTTTACGGGGGTCCAGGTTGTGGTCGGTGAGGGTGGATGTCTCGGGCCCAGCATCAGTGAAAACATGCCCATGGTTTGTAATCAGTGGGAGGAATAGTGGCCCATTATTGGTATTAGTGGAAGTAACAGTACCCCATCATTGGTGTCAGTGGAGGATATAGTACCTCATTGTTTTGTTTCAGTTGGAGGAATATTGCCTCATATCATTGGCAAGAATAGTGCTCCAAGGGCCGGAAAAAAGGCTAGCGCAGGGCCACATCCGGCCCTCGGGCCGCAGTTTGGAGACCCCTGGTTTGAAGTCAAAGTAAACCTGGAGTTAGGCTTTAACTGTTTCTGCATCATTGAAAGATTGTTTCTGATGGCTTTGAGCCCCGGTTCACATTTGTGCGGTTGCGGAGATCGCATGTAATTCGGAGCGCACTGCTCCAAAATTACATGCGATCTCATGTGCGGTGCGAATTTCAGCCATACACTTTGTATGGCTGAATTTGCACCGCATCGGCACTAAACTCGCACATGAGGCTTTTTTTTATCCGCAGAAGAAGAATTGCATCGCATAGTGGTTCACACTAGTGCGATCCGATTCTGTGCGAACTTGCAGATCGCACTGCGATAAGCGATCGCAACTGGGGGTGTCGTTAGCTTTTAATTGACATCCCCCTGCGTATCGCATATTATTATATAGTATTTATATAGCGCCGGCAGTTTACGCAGCGCTTTACAACTTGAGGGTAGTACAAATACAATACACAAGGAATCAGAGGACCCTGCTCGTTCGAGCTTACAATCTAAGAAGCCAGAGGTGCGGATGCGATGCGGGATCACGCTGCATATTCCCAGCATTCCCGCATCGCACAAATGTGAACCGGCACTGAGGGTTACAGCAGTCTTTGCCCCAGGGCTCTCCTTGTCTGCAAGATTTAGCTTTCCAACCTGCAGTAGGAGGAGGCCTGTAATGGTTTGTTATGGACAATGCTCCTTTTTTTTTTCTCTAGATGTTCACTGACCTCGGTTTAAATCGGCAGTACATAGCGGCCTCAGGACCAGCGACTCTCCGGGGTTCCGCGGGGAGATGGGAGGGCTGAACGACACCGTATTCTGATTCCAGTCAATCTCCTCCAGTAAATGAGGGTCAAACAGGGGGGTTTCATCTGGGATCATGGTGAACTGAGCAGAGCTCCTGAAATGAAAGTGACAGATAAGATGAAGAGCCGCATTCACAGGCAAACATGTACTGTTTACCTTCTGATAAGCAGTCTACATACAAAATGACTTTTGCTCTGGTATGAAAATTGTACTATAAATGACAGCTATTCCTTCACAACAATCAGATATGGAGGAAAAAACTTAGAAAAGCAGGATATGGTTGCAAAAAATTGAGTTCTTGAAATTCAAAAGTACAGCCTATCCCCACTTTGAAGGGAACCTGTGAAGAGCAATGACCATATACATTAGCAGGAGTGAGTGATAACAGGCATAATAAAGTGCAGATATCAGCATATCTATCATACTTCCCCCTCCTCTGCACACAGAGACTCTGAACCCTAAAGTGTACAAAATGCAATAAGTGTCGGTTCACATATATGCAATGCGAGAACCCTGCAAATGCATCGCATTCAACTCTCAGTCAGTTCACACTGCCATATGCAAATCGCTGGGGGTGTCAATACAAAGTTAACGACACCCCCAGATCAGTTCGCATATCGCACTACGAACTGTTAGTTCGGACATGAATCTGATCGCATAGGTGTGAACACCCATGCGATCCAAAAAAAAAGGGCCCTGTGCGAGTTGTGTCCAAATGCGATGCAAATTCAGCCATACAATCTGTATGGCTGAATTTGCATCACACAGACATCGCATGTAGTTTTCAGGGCAGTGCGCTCCGAATCACATGCAATGTGTCATCGCACATGTCAACCTTGACTAAAGGTTTCGGTTCCGGCCTGGGATTTGGGTTTTGTTATATTTTGGTGCAGGAAGGTTGGTCCTTGGCACAGGCTATCCTGATGGATAGTATGCAAATGGTTAAGTTTATGAAAACACAATGGGGTTGATTTACTAAAACTGGAGAGTGCAAAATCTGGTGCAGCTCTGCATGTTAGCCAATCCACTTTTAACTTCAGCTTGTTCAATTAAGCTTTGACAATAAAACCTGGAAGCCAATTGGTTTCTATGCACAACTGCACCAGATTTTGAACACTCAAATTTTAGTTAATTAACCCCAATGTGTCACTGTGTCAGGTTCTCTTGACTGCAAAAACCATCATTGCCCACCGATCTTTACTTTCTCCACACTCACCTGCTGCTGTGTGTGTCTGTTGGATCTTTAACTGCTTGCCGACCGCCGCACGACTATTTACGTCGGCAGTCAGCCCCTCACAGGCAAAGCGACGTAGGGCTACGTCGCTAGCCTGTAAGGCTCTAGGGAGCGAGCGCGCGGTCACGGACCCCCCCCCCCACGCACCCGATGTCTGCCGGGCACTCACGATCGTCCGTTAGAGGGGGAGAAAGGCAGGCGGCTAGTGTAAACACAGCCGCCTGTCAGTCTCCCCTGTGTAAGAATGGAGATCAGACGGTTCTACTATGTAGGACCATTGATCTCTGTTCTTACACTAGTAGCCACAGCCAATCACAGTTAGAAGCACGCCCCTAGGGACATACTTAACCCCTCCCTCTCCAATACAGTTAACTCCTTCACTGCCAGTGTCATTTTTACAGTAACAGTGCATATGTATAGCACTGATTACTGCAGTAATGTCACTGGTAACCCCAAAAGTGTCACAAATGTCAGTCAAGTGTCCGATCTGTACGTCGCAAAAAAAAAAAAAAAAAAAATTTTGTTAACCGCTTGCCGACTGCTTACAGTATATTTACTGCGGCAGTCAGCCCCTCACAGGCAGAGTGACGTAGGTCTACGTCGCTCGCCTGTGAGGCTCTGGGGAGCGAGCGCGTGCCCGCGGAGGTGCGCTCCCGCGCGGTCACGGACCCCCCCCACGCGTGTGACCAGCGGACCCGATGTCCGCCGGTCACTCGGCGATCGGCGGGGGAGAGGGAGAATGTCAGGCAGCTTGTGTACACAAGCCACCTGTCATTCTCCTCGCTGTAAAAACACTGATCACATGGATCTACTATGTAGATCCGTTGATCAGTGTCCTTACAGCTCAAGCCACAGCCAATCACAGTAGAAAGCACGCCCCTAGGGACACACACAGCCCCTCCCTCCCAAATAAAGTTAACCCCTTCACTACCAGTGTATTTTTACAGTAACAGTGCATATATATAGCACTGATTACTGTAGAAATGTCACTGGTAACCCCAAAAGTGTCAAAAATGTCAGTCAAGGGTCCGATCTGTCCGCCCCAATGTCGCAGTACCGCAAAAAAAAAAAAAAACGCAGATCGCCGCCATTACACGTTAAAAAAAAAAAACACCAAAAATGACAAAAATCTTTCCCTTGGTTAGTAAACGCGATAACTTTTGCGCAAACCAATCAAAATACGCTTTTTGCGATTTTTTTTACCAAACATAGGTAGCAGAAAACAAATTGGCTGAAAATTTTAAAAAATTTTGATTTTTACATTTTTTTGGGGGGGAATTTCATATAAAAGAAAATGTGAAAAATATTGTATATACGCTCTTTTTTTGTTTATAGCGCAAAAAGTAAAAATCGCACGGGTGATCAAATACCACCAAAAGAAAGCTCTGTTTGTGGGAAAAAAAAGACGCCAAATTCGTTTAGATACAGCGTCGCACGACCGCGCAATTGTCTGTTAAAAGTCACGCAGTGCCGAATCGCAAAATACCCCCTGGTCGTTTAGCAGGAAAATCCTCCGGGGCTTAAGTGGTTAAAAAAAAAAAAAAAAAAAAAATGAAAAAATCTTTCCCTTTGTTAGTAAACGCGATAACTTTTGTGCAAACTAATCAAAATACGCTTTTTGCGATTTTTTTTACCAAACATATGTAGCATAAAACAAATTGGCCGCAAATGTTAAAAATTTTGATTTTTACATTTTTTTGGGGAATTTCATATAAAAAAAATGTGAAAAATATTGTTATTTTTGCAAAATTTACGCTCTTTTTTTGTTTATAGCGCATGATCAAAAAAAAAAAAAAAAAAAAAAAAAATCGCACAGGTGATCAAATACCACCAAAAGAAAGCTCTGTGGGAAAAAAAGGACGTCTAATTCGTTTAGGTACAGCGATGCACGACCGCGCAATTGTCCGTTAAAGTCACGCAGTGTCGAATCACAAAATAGGCCCTGGTCAGGAAAGGGGTAAAATCTTCCGGGGCTTAAGTGGTTAAACCTAATCCCTGTGTAAGCTCCATTTTGGTCTGTGTCAGAGCTTACACAGGGTTAACGACCTTCTCTTCTCCCACATGACTGTTTTTCGGAATGGCTATTGGCTGCTTAGTCCAAGCACTTGGGAGTATTTCTGAGGGCTGCGGCATAGGAACAGAGCGGTGTGGGAGCACAGCGAAATCATTATGGGACTAAGCGGCCAAAAGAGGGCGCCCAGTACAGGAGATGCTCCCAGACAGACGCAAGAGAGCGAAAAAAGGACCCACCGCCAACTGGAGAGGTACTAATTCCTGCTGTGCAGGGAGGGATTGTGGGAAGGTAATGTAAGATTATACTACACCCAGTTTTTTCCTTTTTAATGACTTCATCACTGGAAGGGAGTATTTTTATATTTTCCCCAGAGGTCCTCTGTACCGTCTACTTACTTACTACTGCTTATTCATCTCTCAGTCTGCCTGTGCCCAGGGCGGATCCCCGATTAATCACTTTGCTTGCAATGTGTTCCATATAACTAAGCAATGTCCCGACTCTTCACCCGTTTCCTATGTGACATGCTGAAGAACACGTCTTACCGGATTCTAAACACATTTTTCCGAGGCTGAACTTGACAAACATCATTTGTGTTTCTGAGTCTCAACATGTTTTTTTTTTTATCAGACCAAGCTGTCCAACAAAAGTGACAGTTACCACCAGGGTTGTGAGAAACCATATAAACACTACTGACGGGTATTATAATGGTAAGCTTTCATTCATATGCTGTAAAAGTGGAATTAAAGTTGAATATTTTTTTTTACTTACTTACCTTGTTTTTAAAGAAAATATACTCACCTTCCTTCCTCTTCCTCCCTCTGCGGCCACGGCCCGCGCTGTCACTTCCTGCTTGCACTGACTCCTGGGAGATGAGCGTCATCCCTCCCAGGAATCAATGCGCCTGCACCGGCTCTGCTAGTCAGTTTCGGTGCAGGCGCGTCATTCCCTGCTAAACAGCTTCTGGGCATGCCCAAAAGCTGTGCAGGGATGACGCGCCTGCACCGGAAGTGACCAGCAGGGCCGGTGCAATGCATTCTGGGACTCAGACGTCACCGAAGAGGACGTCCTGGCTTCAGCTGCCCACACCTGAAATGGCAGCGCTGGACAAGACATTTTCAAGGTAAGTATTTCTTCTAAAAAGGTAAGTGAAACAGGGGACAGTTCAGAGGCTATCGTTGCTTAAATGCACTAGCCTCGACGGTCCCGGGGGTATTTTTATCTATAAAAATGTTTTCAGGGTGGAACTTTGCTTTAAAGGTTAAAAAAAAAAAAAAAAAAAAAAAAAAAAACACACGCGCCCCCCCCCAACAAAAGCAGCCCTGACCCCTAGGTTTAATGCATTCGCTGCATTAAAGCGGTTGTAACCCCAAAAAAACAAAAAACCTTGCAGGACAATGGCATAATATGCATCGCATACTAGCACATTATGAAATGCTTACCTTAGAACGAAGCTCCGACGCAATCGCCTGGACACCGCTGAGGCAGCTGACATCTTCCCTCTGCGTCTCTTCCGGGTTCGGCGGCTCCGGGCGCTGTGAGTGGCTGGAGCCGCAATGACGTCACTGCCGCACATGCGCACGGGAGTTCACTTTCCGGCAAGGAGCTCTGAAGGTCCAGCAAGATACGCCGGACCTTCAGAGCGCATGCGTCGCTGGTGTCAGCAGCTGCAAGCAGGGTGAATATCTCCTGAACCGTGCAGGTTTAGGAAATATTTTTACCTACAGGTAAGCCTCATTATAGGCTTACCTGTAGGTAAAAGTTAAAAAGCGGAGTCTACTACCGCTTTAAAGATAAACATTCTGTTTCCAGAATCCCCCCACCAGCCCCTTATCTCGATCCAGCAATGTGCACAAGAGCAGCGGCTCTCTAACTCCTCATTGGCTCAGAGACAGCATGGAGAGCCATTGATTGTTGTCAATCACAGCCAGTGGGGAGGGAGCAGGGGCGGGGCCAAGCTACACTCTGTTGCTATAGTGGGCATTCGGCGGAAGAAAGAGCCAGGAGCACCACTGGGGGAACCCCAAAAGAGGAGGATCGGGGCTGCTCTGTGCAAAACCATTACACAGTGGAAGTAGAGTATAACATGTTTGGAGGAAAGGCACACACCCCACACTCCACATAGGCAGAGAATTGCAGAGCTGTGCTGTGACAAGACAAGCTCTCTGTTAACCTATTTATAGCAACCTCCTACAGCCCAAATTTCAGCCTGGTTTTACCTTGGTTGACAGAGAACTTGTCCGAAGATATCATGCTGATAACAGAGAGACTAAACAGCGGGACTTAGGGCTTTGATGAGAGAGAAGAAAACACTACAGATATATGTGCTTAGATCAAACTTCATGAATCAGGTTTATATCCATTTTAAGTCTGTCATAATGGAGTAGATTTACTAAAACTGGAGAGTGCAAAATTCGGTGCAGCTCTGCATAATAACCAATTAGCTTACAGTTTTTTTTGTCAAAGCTTAAATTGAACAACCTGAATTTAGAAGCAGATTGGCTACCATGCACAGCTGTACCAGATTTTTCACTCTACAGTTTAAGGCCCCTTTCACACTGTCCGTCCGTCGGATGGACTCCGTTTATCTCAGCGGGGGATCGATCCGCCGATCCCCCACTGAGCAGGAGGATGACAGCTGTTCTCCGTGCTGTGTGCAGAGACACAGCGGTCAGTTCCCCATGCATCTCTATGAGGGAATCGGATGGGAACGGACCGTCTGTCCGTTCTCATCCGATCCCATCCGCTGGACAGATGAAAAACGGAATTTTTGTAAAATCTTACCTGTAAAATTCCTTTCTCTGAGTCCTCCGACAGTCGCCGCCTCTTCATATTCGTCACATATGGGGTATTAGACTTTGCTCCGAAGGAGTAGCTAGGCAACAGAATATGTTAACAATAAAGCTTTAACATATCCCACCCTCAAGGGGTGGTCCCCTCAGTCAATACCCTCCTACTTCCTGCAACCATATCTCAGTTTTAGTGGAATAGCAGTAGAGTATACATTCAAACCCCAAAAGAGGGGCGGGGGCGGCGACTGTCGGAGGACTCAGAGAAAGGAATTTTACAGGTAAGATTTTACAAAAATTCCGTTTTCTCTTACGTCCTCCGACAGTCGCCGCCTCTTCATATTCGTCACATATGGGGACGTCCCAAAGCAGTGCAAACATGAGGGGTGGGAAACGCATCCGCGCCGAAAGGCAACGCAGTCTCCACATCAAAGAAAGGAACCTTACCAAAGGAAGGAAACCAGCTGGGCAACAGCAAAAATAAGTGCTCAACAGGAGCAACAACCCAGGAAAAGACAAAAAAACCAGGGGATACAAAAAACTATCCCAACAGCCAGGAGTCCCCAACAAGGGACCCTAGGGAACAGCCGCACTAAGAACCTTGCGGCCAAAGGAAGCATCCGCCGATGCCTGAACATCTACTTTGTAGAATTTTGTGAAAGTGTGCACGGTCGACCAAGTCGCCGCCTTACACACCTGGGCTACAGAAGCCCCATGACGGCAGGCCCAAGACGTACTCAGAGATCTAGTAGAGTGCGCCTTCACAGGTACAGGGGGAACCTTCCCCTGCAAAGCATAGGCCTGTTCAATGGTCTGCCTGATCCATTTGGCGATGGTAGAGGCCGAAGCCGCCATGCCCTTCCGAGGACCCTCCGGAAGAACAAACAAGGAGTCCGTCCTACGAAAAGACTCAGTCGATTTAAGGTAAACCCTTATCGCCCGAACAACATCCAGAGAGTGCAATCTCACCTCCTTTGGATGTTTAGGCTTCGTGCACAACGAAGGCAAAACAATATCCTCGTTAAGATGGAATTCCGAAACTCGTTTCGGCAGAAAAGAAGGATTAGGTCGCAAGACCACCTTATCCAAATGAACAACCAGGTACGGAGACTTGCAGGACAAAGCCGCCAGTTCCGACACTCTGCGAGCCGAAGTGATCGCCACCAAAAAGGCGACCTTTTTGGACAACATAGACAACGAGATCTCCCTGATCTGTTCAAAAGGAGCACGTTGTAACACAGATAGAACGAGATTCAAGTCCCAAGGGGGCAAAGGATCCCTCCTAGGAGGAACCAGATGCCGCACACCCTGAATAAAAGTGCCAACCAAGGAGTTGGAAGCCACGGGACGTTGAAACAGAACGGCCAGCGCAGACACCTGACCCTTTATCGTAGCCAGCGCCAAACGCTGATCGACACCCGTCTGAAGGAAAGACAGCACACGGGAAACCGAGTACGTGCGGGGTGAAAACCCCCTGGACTCACACCAGGCAAAATAGGCCTTCCAAGTACGGTAATAAACCTTTCCCGAGGAAGACTTCCTCGCGTTGATCAAAGTATGAACGACCTCTGGAGAGAGACCCTTCTCCTTCAGGACCTCGGTCTCAACAGCCAGGCCGTCAAAGCCAGCGACTGTAAAGCAGGATGGTAAATCGGTCCTTGAGACAGTAGATCGTCTCGAAGAGGCAGACGCCAAGGGGCCAGATTCACGAGGTCTGCGTACCAGGACCGGCGAGGCCAGTCCGGTGCCACCAGAATCACCGTGCTGCGTTCCGAGTGTAACCTGCGAAGGAACCTGGACAGCAACTGAATCGGTGGAAACGCGTACATCAGCCTGTACTGATGCCACGGGGCCACTAACGCGTCCGACGCGTCTGCCCGAGGGTCGCGCGTCCTTGCCACGAACCTCTTCACCTTGTAGTTGAGGCGAGACGCGAACAGGTCCACATCTGGAAGACCCCACTTCGCGCACAACATCTGGAAGACAGCCGGGTGGAGAGACCATTCCCCCTGATCCAGGGTCTGGCGACTCAGATAGTCCGCCTGCCAGTTCTCCACTCCCGGAATGTGAACCGCCGTTATCGCCGGGACATGAGTCTCGGCCCAAGACAGAATGTCGGCCACTTCTCGAGCCGCTCGGGCACTCCTGGTGCCCCCTTGGTGGTTGATGTAGGCCACCGCCGTGGCATTGTCCGTCTGCACCCGAACCGGGCAGCCCTGCAGCCGGTCCGTCCAGCGATGAAGACAGAGCCTTATCGCACGCAATTCCAGAATGTTGATCGGGAGGGAAGACTCCCCCTCCGACCAGGTCCCCTGGGCGGACAGAACGCCCAGAACACCACCCCAGCCCGACAGGCTGGCATCCGTGGTGATTATCGTCCACGAGATCGGACGAAACGACTTGCCCCCGGACACCAACGGGGACTGGAGCCACCACAGAAGGTTTTCCCTGGTGCGATGACTCAACGAGATCTGAAGATCCAGGGATTGAGGTCGCCCGTCCCACTTGGACAGGATCTCCGCTTGGAGACCCCGCGTGTTAAACTGCGCGAAAGGAATCGCCTCGAAGGCCGAGACCATCAATCCCAGACATCTCATACACATCCGCAGAGACGAGTGTGGAACGTCCCTGAGGGACCTGACTTCCTCCTGAAGAGTCCTGAGCTTGTCGTCCGGCAGGAAGACCTTCGCCTGCACCGAGTCCAGTATCATTCCCAGATAGGGGAGACGAACCGACGGACTCAGTGTCGACTTTGGAACATTTATCGTCCAACCAAACTCCTGCAGAGTTTGCATTGTGACAGACAGGTCCTTCTCCAGACCCTGTCTGGTCGCAGACCGAACCAGAATGTCGTCCAGATACCCCAGGACAGAAATGCCCTGGGCCCTCAACAATGCCAGAACCGGTGCAAGCACCTTGGTGAAGACCCGCGGAGCCGAGGCGAGACCAAAGGGCAACGCCACGAACTGGTAGTGAACCTCCGCAATGGCAAATCGAAGGTATCTCTGATGACCCTCGAATATGGGGATGTGAAGGTACGCATCCTTCAAATCGATGGAGGCCATGAATTCCCCCGGAACCAGGGCAGCCACCACCGAGCGCAGGGATTCCATGCGGAACTTGCGAACCCGCACAGAGCGGTTCAGAGCCTTCAAGTCCAGAATCGGACGAACCTTGCCCTCCTTCCTGGGCACGGTGAACAGATTGGAATAAAACCCCCGAAATCTGTCCCGATGAGGCACCGGAACCACCACTCCCTGAGCCCTCAGGTCCCGCACCGCCAGGTGCAGATCCCGCAGTCGCTCTGGAGACAGTTGAAGATTTGAGGGAAAAAATCTGCTCTCCGGCCGAGAGAGAAACTCGATCTTGTAACCAGATCGAACGATTTCCAGAACCCATCTGTCCCGCACACGGGCCAACCAGGGCTGAAGAAAACCGAGCAAGCGTCCCCCCACCCCAAAACTGGGTGAGGGCGCCCCTTCAGGCCGAACTGTTATGGGCAGCAGGTCCGGATTGGCCGGACTTCTGTTTCCCAGACCAGGGCTTCTTCTGAGAGCCTTGGCCTTTGAACGGTTTGCCCTTGTAGTGCGGCCGAAAGGCACGAAAGGACCCCTGAGGGGGCCGAAAATTTGCATGCTTCTTCCCAGAAGCCCCCTTAGCCTTGGGGAAATGGGGCAAGAGAATGCTCTTACCCCCGGTGATCCCCTTAATCAACACATCCAGGGACTCCCCAAAAAGGCGAGACCCATCATAAGGTAGATTGGCTAAGGTCTTACGTGAAGATTGGTCCACCGACCAACATTTCAACCAAACCAGGCGGCGAGACAACACCGCCACGCTGTGCACACGTGCAGCCAACGGAATCAGGTCCAGGTCCGCATCACACAGATACATGACACCCTGGTGGATCTGATCCACCATATCCAGGGTCGCCGCCGAGGCCGAATCGGCCACTAGGACGCGCCTAAGCATCTGCGTCCAACTTGCGATCGCCTGGGCCGCCATGAGAGAAGCAAACAGAGCCTTAAGCATAGAGCCCGTAACAGAATAAGTATGACGGGCAAGAGACTCCAGTCTCCTATCCGTGGCATCACGGAAAACAGGGGAACCCTCTGCAGGAATCGCAGTGGCTTTGTTCAAAACCGCAATTGCATGATCCACTGGTGGAGGCACACACCACCGTTCATCAGTGGCAGGCGAGAAAGGATAACGCAGCTTGAATTTACTTGGTACCGCAAAAGGCTTGCGCAGATCGCGCCATTGATCCTTAACAGCGCGCTGAAAATCAGCATTGCAGGGAAAAACCTGCGGCGTCCTGCGTTTTCTCTGCGTCCCATAAGCCGCCAAAGCAGCGGGGGGACACACTTCGTCCTGCAAACGTAGCGTCTGCTTAATGGAAGCAATCAACTCATCCATGATTGCAAGCTCTTCAGGCGAGCCAGGGGGAGAATTATCAACCCCCTCAACTTCAGCCTCTACCTCAGACCCCACTAGATCAAGAGAGGAGCGGGACCCCGATAGGGGGGTCCCTGCCAGAACAGCCCCATCACCTTCACCCTCAGAATCAGAGGACAGAGCAACTCTGGGCCGTTTAGTAGATTGAGCAGCCACCAGCATTTGCACCTGGGCAGCAAGGCCAGCCACAATAGTGGCTAAATCCCCCCCTGGGGGGGAAACAGCGGTCCCCTGGCTTTCCACCAATACTGTAGGAAACTTGCCCTCCTGAGAATCCATTGCCCCTGTAATGCCAGACAACCAAGGGTTAACTGCCCCCTTTTAGCAAGCGCGGCAAGCGCAGCCCACCGCACCACACTCAGGCACAATGAGACCCCCACAGGGAATAAACAAACTGAGTACAGGCAATGGATAACAAGAACAGAAGGATAAAACCTGAGGAGACCCCGCTGCTGCTGCTGCCTCGATCGGTGTTCCAGGAGAGAGGAAGTGATGCTGCCAGGGCGCTCTATGTAAGCCTATGGAGGCTACAAGAAAATGGCCGCCGTGCATGTAAACCATGCGGCCGGAGCGGGCGCCGGTAAAATGGCGTCGTTTGGCGCCGAAAACGCCGCTCCATAGTGCATAAAAAACACACACATTACATCCCAATATAAGGATACATGTTAGATCGCCGCAGCGATCGCTGTATATGCCCAAACATGCCAAGAAAAAACATGCCCCACAGCACACAGCACCTCACACTGCCCAGCCTGACACACTCAGTGTCATACAGCTCCCCCCCCCCTTGCAGCCCACAGCATGCAGCCGAGAGATAGGGAGACAAGCAGTGTGATTAAAGGCAGGTTACACAGTCCCAGACTGAGACCCCCCCAGACAGACAGGTCCCCACATAAATACACTTACCTCACATGGCGTGGGGGACCCGCACAGGCGAACAAGCCGCTGCACATGAGGCAGGGAGAGTCGCAATTCAAGACGCACATAATGGAGGTTAAGAAACCGCACAGCGTCCGGTGAGGTAGCCACCTCACCAATCATCCCTGCACCGAACAGGGATGGGTCGTTCACTGTGCCAGGAGCGTTACCTGGCTGAACGCTCGATGGCAGACTGGGAAGCCACTGACCCACGACCTGCGACCAGGGGGATCAGCCCGAGACCCAGTCCGCATGATCCTCTTCGTCCGAAGAACTAACTAATGCTGACAAAAATAACAGCTAAGTAAAGGTAGAGAGAAAACTCAAACAAAATATTAAAAAGAAGAAAGAGTCTGGGACAAAAAGTCCCAGCACAGAGAGAGCCAGCCACTCCTGACAAGCTAGACATTAAAACTGAGATATGGTTGCAGGAAGTAGGAGGGTATTGACTGAGGGGACCACCCCTTGAGGGTGGGATATGTTAAAGCTTTATTGTTAACATATTCTGTTGCCTAGCTACTCCTTCGGAGCAAAGTCTAATACCCCATATGTGACGAATATGAAGAGGCGGCGACTGTCGGAGGACGTAAGAGAAAATAGGGTTTCCATCCGTCCAGATTTGACGGATCGGATGTCAGTGGACATGTCTCCGCTGACATCCGATGCCCCATAGAGATGCATGGGGGGGACCGTTCAGATCCGCCAAAAAAACAGACAGAGCCCTAAAGCGGATTTCCACCCAAATATGGAAGCTCAGGTTTACCGCTTCCTCCCCCCCTCCGATGCCACATTTGGCACCTTTCGCGGGGGAGCGGATACCTGTCAAAAAACTATGTACCTGCTCCCACGTTCATCTAAGGTCTCCGCCGCAACCTATGTCATTTGCAGCTCCTCCTCCTTACCCTCAGTGCCTTCTGGGAGACACACAGAGGTCCCAGAAGACAGCAGGACCATTCAGAAAGCGCAGTGCGACTTCGCACATGCGCAGTAGGAAACAGGCTGAGAAGCCGCAAGGCTTCACTTCCCTGTTTCCCTTTGTAAGGATGCCGCGCCTGCACCTGGAGCCAATAGAAAGATCGGCTCGGGGTGCTGACATCGCGGGATACCTGGACAGGTAAGTGTGCTTATATTAAAAGTCAGCAGCTACAGTATTTGTCACTTCTGATTTCTAATTCCAACCCCCCCCCCCTCCCAGGCTGGAACTCCGCTAATGTGTCAATATGCTGTGCATACTACTAATATTATCATTATGACATAAACCTCCCAGGGCCATTTTTACTTTTTTTTTTTTTTTTTTTTTTAAAAACAGGTTTCATTCTACTATAAGGGCTGAATCACCCTTGCGCTAAAGCAACAAAGTTCTGACACGCACTACCATACATTGTGGTGTACTACTTCAGGAAATATACTTCATGAACGTTGTGTCGGTTCTGGTATGCTGGCAGCCCACTCAAAATGAATGGGTCTTTGGCCCTACTTCCTATTGCCATTTACAAAGCATTGGCCCTACTTCCTATTGCCATTTACAAAGAATTGACCCTACTTCTTATTGCCATTACAAAGCATTGGCCCTACTTCCTATTGCCATTTACAAAGCATTGACCCTACTTCTTATTGCCATTACAAAGCATTGGCCCTACTTCCTATTGCCATTTACAAAGCATGGGCCCTACTTCCTATTGCCATTTACAAAGAATTGACCCTACTTCCTATTGCCATTTACAAAGCATTGGCCCTACTTCCTATTGCCATTTACAAAGCATTGGCCCTACTTCCTATTGCCATTTACAAAGCATTGGCCCTACTTCCTACTGCCATTTACAAAGCATTGGCCCTACTTCCTACTGCCATTTACAAAGCATTGGCCCTACTTCCTATTGCCATTTACAAAGCATTGGCCCTACTTCCTACTGCCATTTACAAAGCATTGGCCCTACTTCCTATTGCCATTTACAAAGCATTGGCCCTACTTCCTATTGCCATTTACAAAGCATTGGCCCTACTTCCTATTGCCATTTACAAAGCATTGGCCCTACTTCCTATTGCCATTTACAAAGCATTGGCCCTACTTCCTATTGCCATTTACAAAGCATTGGCCCTACTTCCTATTGCCATTACAAAGCATTGGCCCTACTTCCTATTGCCATTTACAAAGCATTGACCCTACTTCCTATTGCCATTTACAAAGCATTGGCCCTACTTCTTATTGCCATTTACAAAGCATGGGCCCTACTTCCTATTGCCATTTACAAAGCATTGGCCCTACTTCCTATTGCCATTTACAAAGCATTGGCCCTACTTCTTATTGCCATTTACAAAGCATTGGCCCTACTTCTTATTGCCATTTACAAAGAATTGACCCTACTTCCTATTGCCATTTACAAAGCATTGGCCCTACTTCCTATTGCCATTTACAAAGCATGGGCCCTACTTCCTATTGCCATTTACAAAGCATTGGCCCTACTTCCTACTGCCATTTACAAAGCATTGGCCCTACTTCTTATTGCCATTTACAAAGCATGGGCCCTACTTCCTATTGCCATTTACAAAGCATTGGCCCTACTTCCTATTGCTTTTTACAGACTGCACTATATATGCCATTTTTTATTTTGCATAGATTACATTTTAAGGAAACGGTTACAATAATTAAAAATGTGACTACTTGAATCCACTCTGTTAATCACCTTTTCCTGTGCCTGTAAGTATATCTGAAACGGATACAATATATATATGTTGCGGTTCTATTCATACACAATGCTCTGTAACACAATCAGTTGACATGAAGTAAATATTCACACGTCCGTTTCCCTTCAATATATTTACTGACGATTTGTAATCCTGTCACTCCCATGTTACAAACAGGATTCAGCCCTGTAGAGTGACTTGTCACCACTTCCACCTCATTTCTTTGTATAAGCTAAAATACACAACATGCCACATATTCAATGACACGCCACACTCTACAATGGCTATAAAACAGATGGCGTACAGAACACCCCCTAAAAATATCATTTCCTGCTTGTGTGATTGGCTTAGGCAGGCCATACACAGTGCAAATTTCTTACAGATTTTCCAAATCAGATTTTAGGCAGACTCTGGAACAAAAAGGTAATTTATGGGGAGATACTCCTAAAGGGAAATAATGTATACAAGGATACAGACCCTGCCCCTTTCCTCAGAGCCCTGCAAGTGCAGCAGCTGAGTAATGCTGGCCATACACTGGCTAAATAATAGTTTGAAAGTCATTTGTTCGTTTCTCGTCCAGTTAATGGGCCCAAATAGAAAATCAGTTTTAACTTTTCAGAGCCTAAAAATCGAAGGAACAGTTTTGAAAATTCTCCCGAACGAACGATAAATTGAAAGGTTAATGTGTTTCTCAGCCGACCTGTTTGCACTAGGCATATGTGACAAACTGAATGAGAAATGGATTCATTTATATCCATTGGACGATTTATCGTTCGAAATTCGGTCATTACATGATGGTACGATCATCTGCTCTCACGGATGATTTTTCGTTTTTTAAAATGAGTTTGAACGATTTTTCCACTAGTGTTTGGCCAGCTTCAGGGCTCTTTCACACGGTCCGCCTCCGTAGGGGATCGCTTGCAGTGCGGAGAGGGAGGTGTCACAGCCCCTGCTGCTCTCTATGGGGAATTGGATGAGAGCGGACCGTCTGTTCGCTCTCATCCGATCCGATCCCCAGGACGGATGGAAAATAGGGTTTCCATCCGTCCGGATTTCACGGACAGGATCGGATGCGGGTGTCAGCGGACATGTCACCGCTGCGCCACTGCTGCGAAACTGTTCCTTCGATTTTTAGGCTCTGAAAAGTTAAAACAGATTTTCTATTTCTGCCCATTCACTGGACGAGAAACAAACAAATGGACCAAATGACAGATTTTCAAACAATTTTTTAGCCAGTGTATGGCCAGCATTACTCAGCTGCTGCACGAATGGGCATCCGATCAGATCCGCCTAAAAAAACTCACAGGCGGATCTAATCGGAACGCCCGTGTGAAAGAGAGCCCTTACTCTTTAAAGTATATATATATAAACATTAACCTGCGCTTAATAAGGCTCGGTTCACACTGGGGCGGCTTCAAAGTCACCCGACTCTGAAGCCGCCCCGTGCAGCGCGACTTCAGCAGGACTTGCAAACGACTTCTCTAATACAAGTCAATGCAAGTCACCCCCAAAGTAGTGCAGGAACCTTTTTCTAAGTCGGAGCAACTTGAATTGCTCCGATTAGAACGGTTCCATTGCACTGAATGGCGCGCGACTTGTCAGGCGGCTAAGTCGCCTAACAAGTTGCCCCAGTGTGAACCGGGACTAAAGTGGCTAAATATTCAAAAACAAACCTGCGCTCACTGATATTAAAAAAAAAAAAAAAAAAGGAAAAAATCCCAAAACAAAAAACTAGATCTAGAAATGTGTTGCGCTGTCTCAAACCATTTAATACTACAAACAATATAAATCAATGTGATAATAATGTCCCTAAAGTTAAAGCCCACCGTGAAGTGAAATCTATATCTACACAGGGAGGAGTGGATGGCACCAGCCGGGGGACTTCCAGAGAAGATAAGAGACCTTTCTGTGCAATATCGTTGCACAGAGCAGGTAAAGTATAATTTATTTTTATTAAAAGAAAAATTATCCTTTAGTATCACTTCAAGGTTAAAATAACTTTGAATGTATTCTAAATCACTTTATTAACCACTGAGGATCAGATGACCTAAATCAAGAGAATACTCCTCTGTATGCAGAAGAAGATACAAAGCTTTGTTCTGTTTGGAAGGATATGTATATATGTATTGCATCACAATAGAGACCCCCCCCCAGACCATTGTATACAGCCCTCCTGTATACGGCTTTATCACTACGCTCAGACAAAGCATCCCCCCCTCCCCACACATCCACCTGGCTGAACAAGATAACGACTGAATTTATTCTAATGAACTGATAGAAAATAACAGATTCTATTGTTCGCTATGAAAACAGATCTTATCACAGCACTGCTTGGAATCATGCGAGTGTGAAAGCAGTAACCAAAGTACTTCTACCTTCAGATTCAGAATACTTTAATAATCCCAAAGGGAAATTATCAAAATACGGTTACATTCCACAAAGACATCACAAAATACAAACAAAGAACATGATGACAGAGTAGCCCATCAAGTCTGCCTAATTTTTATTTATTTAGTTTTTATTCATTAATGTTATTTTGAAATCCCAATCTTGCAACAGAAACAATAAGGCCCCGTTCACACAGGGGCAATCCGACTTGGGGGGGGGCGACCTCCGAGGTCGCGGTGCGAGCAGCGCGCCGCGACCTCGGAGCGGCCGCCACGGACTTCATAACATTGAAGTCTATGGCGGTCGCCTCCGGGTCGCCCCAAAGAAGCTCCGGACCCTTCTTCTAAGTCGGAGCGACTTGTGACACTCCTATTAGAACGGGTCCGCAGCTTCTCTATGGAAGGCGACCTACGGCGACCTGTGAGGCGACCAGGTCGCCTCACAGGTCGCCTTAGTGTGAACGGGGACTAAAATTATCAATAACAGCATTAAATAACAAAAAAGAAAAAAAAAAATGAAAGGCCCCTTTCACACTTGTGCGACTTGTAATGCGATTTGGGACTGCAAAAAAAAAAAAAAAAAAAAAAATCGCATGAAAAGTCGTTCTCCATTATTTCCAATGAGTACCGTTCAGATCTGTGAGACTTGAAGTCACACCGACTTCAAAGTAGTCCCTGCACTACTTTGGCATGATTTCGTTTTGAGGTCCAAAGACATTCAAGCCCAGTCAAACTCGCATCAAAACCGCGGCAACAAAGTCGCGGTAAAATTGTGCGACTTTGAAGTCGCCACAGGTGTGAAAGGGGACTGCTATACTGTAATCAACCATACCATCCTATTAAAATACTACACAGAATAAATAACACCGAATGAAAAATAAAGAATTAAACTACCAAAATGTAAAGATTACATCACTTAGCCCCCAGTGACACCAATTCCACTTTGAATTCACACAATGTCAGTGTCTATGCAAGTCGCACCTGAAATTGGCAAAAATAGTGCAGGAAGCTCTTTTGCAAATCGGTGTGGCACAGCAAAGTCAGAGTCGCTCCGATTTGAACAGTTCCATTGCCAACAATAGGGTGCGAATTGTCATGCGATTTAGACCTCTAATTGCACGACAAGCCGCACCGGTGTGACCGGGGGCTTACTCCAACAATACCTGAAAATCATTACACATAGTAAATCTAAGTAGATATTTTCTAGAATTTAATAAAAGTTATATTTATAATAACAACCACAATAGTTACTACTATTATAGATAATTATAAATATGTAATTATTGGGAAAAAAAATGTAATTATAACTGTATTATAAAAGTATTTTATAATTTAAAATTAATATGAAATTATAATAAAATTCCAATCATCATTAAAGTTATAATAATTTATAAGTAAATATAAACTTTTAATTAGATTAAAAAAAAAAAAATTGCAACAACAATCATCATCAAACTTTATATACATAATTACAATAATAATAAAATAATAATTTATAAGAAATTATAAACTTTTAATTATATTTAAAAAAAAAACAATATTATTTTATTATTAGTATTATTTATAGACAATTGTAAACCTAAAAATATAATATTATAAAAGTAGATTTATTATTTAAATTATAACAATAATAATACATTATATGTAATCTTAAACTTTTAATTACAATTATATTATAAAATGATAATAAATGGGTGGACTGCTGGAGACCGTGTCACCAATGACTAACAGTCCACCTTTTAGGCCATGTTTCATGATACACCCACCCCGTATTTAGGATGTAAAAATGTAAAAAAGCAACATTCTCAACCCCCCCCCCCCCCAACCACCTAAATGAATTTTGGGGTGCTTCTCCCTGCAGAAACGCGTTGAGGATTTTAATTGCTGTGGCTCCACCCACAAAGCCACATCATTCAATGTTTGTAATGTTTTAGTACAGAGCAGGGAAGGATCAGACCCTCAGCCAGGTTATGATTGCTGTCTGTGTCCCCATTGGGGAGATTTTCCCTGTCTTTTCTGATATGTATTAATGTGAGTTCTAACATTTTTAACAAACCGCCCACTAGATGGCACTTTTCCCTTTACACACACACAGGAGTAGTGAGAGAAATCGCATGCGATTCTTTGCAGTGCGATTTGCACCAATTTGTTTGTATTGACGCACATCGCACCACAAAGTATTGGTACTGAAAGTATAGGTACTCATACTCGCCGATAAAAAAATGGTATCAGTGCAACCCTAATCTCTGGGACAGGAAGTGAAATCTCCCCAATTGTACAAGGATGGGATTTGAAGTTTATCGCAAGGTAAAACCTTTTGTTTTTTTTTTTTTAACTGTTTAACAGAACAGGGAAGGATTGGACCATCCGTCAGGCTGTTTGTGTGCCCACTGGGGACACTAACCTCAGTTTATTTGTAATGGTGAACGTTGTCACCGCAAAAGAAAGTGAGGGGGAATCTTTTCAATGGGGACACTTTGCGACAGGGCTCGACAAACCCCAGGCGCCAGGTGGGCATGGCAACAAGAGATTGCGTCCTGGTGCTTGAATGCTCCACACGCCCCCCGCTATGTATCCCGGACTCGGCTTGCCCATTTTTGGGTCCAGGACCAGCATTGTAGTTGCCACTGGGTAGAGGGGAGAGAGCAGAACGGACACACGCCCCCTCTCCTCACCTTCTTGTTGCCGACCCGGAAGGGACGTCACTTTTGGGTCCCCTTTGACAGTTTCCCCGGCCATCAAGGCCAGGAAAGAATGTAATGCAGTGTGATGTACATTCAGTGGAGCACAGGGGAGACATGGGGGGGGGGGGGTCTTTTAGACCCTAGATGTCTCATTAAGGCCCCTTTCACACTTGTGCGACCTGAAAGTCGTGCAACTTCAACGAGACTTGAAACAATGCCTATTTAATCATGAGGTCTATGGACGTCAAGTCGCATCAAAGTCAGACCAAAGTAGTGCAGAGACTACTATGAAGTCGCACAGATATCAATGGTACTCATTGGAAATCATAGGATATGACTTGTCATGTGACTTTGCAGTCGCACAAGTGTTAAAGGGGCCTTAAAGAGAACCGGTCACCAAAAAATTCTACCGTTAGTTCACCGGTAACGGTTTTTCTACGAACCCTCCAGGACGGCAAACTTATGAGAGATGTCATGCTCCTCCCTACCAGAAACACAATCCAATTCACAGCTGTTAAAAGGCCCCACCCTTCCCCTTGTCCCTCAGTTGTACCAGAGTGGTTTTCACAACCAAGGGATGTATAATCACTTAGGTATTCACCACCTACCTTATACATTTTTTTCAAACACCCTTTTAACAGGGCGGGAAGTAGGCCTGCCGTCCTGGAGGGTTCGTAGAAAAACCATTACCGGTGAACCAACGGTAGGTTTTCTCCTCTCACCCTCCAGGACGGCAAACTTATGAGAGGATAATAAATCAAACCCACAGGCCTACCTTAGGGTGGGACCACTGCCTGTAAGACCTTTTGGCCGAAGGCTAGATCTTGTTGAGACAGCACCTCCACTCGGTAGAGCTTCAGAAACGTGTCATGGCTGGACCAGGTGGCTACGTTGCGGATCTGTTCCCAAGACGCTCCAGCTTTTTCGGCCCCCGGGTGTTGCTAGGGCCCTTGTTGAGTGCGCTTTCAGCTTTGCTGGCGCAGGGACACCTGAAACCTCATAAAACATGGTAATGGCTTGTCTAATCCACCTAGAGCAGGGATCCTCAAACTACGGCCCTCCAGCTGTTGCGGAACTACACGTCCCATGAGGCATTGTAAAACTCTAACATTCACTAACATGACTAGGCATGATGGGAATTGTAGTTCCTGAACAACTGGAGGGCCATAGTTTGAAGACCCCTGACCTAGAGAGTGAGGGTTTTGAGGCCTGCAGTCCCTTTCTTGGTCCAGAGTGAAGGATTAGAAGAGGACTAGACCTTCTAAACTCCTTGGTCTTCTGTAAATACGTAAGGAGGTATCTCCTCACATCAAAGGAGTGAATTTTTTTCTCTTTTTCATTCTTAGGACTATTACAGAAGGATGGCAATATTATTTCCTGCTTCCTGTTAAAGGAAGATGCTACTTTGGGCAGATATAATGGATCTGGCCTGAGAATAACCCTATCCGGCAGGATTAACATAAAAGGCTCTTTTACAGAGAGCCCCTGTAGGTCCCCTACTCTTCTAGCCGTTGTGTCGGCCAGCAGGAAGGTTTGTTATAAAGAGGTTGTAAACCGAAATATATATATTTTTTTTACCCTGAAAGACAAACACATAATGAACTAGTATGCATCGCATACTAGCTCATTATGAAATACTTACCTTAGAACGAGCCCCCACCGTGGCGCCCGCTTACCTCTATGACGGGCGACATGTTCAGTCGCCCGTCTTCCGGGATCCGGCCATCTGATTGGCCGGAGCCGCGGTGACATCACTCCCGCGCGCACGCGCGGGAGCCGACGGTCACGGCACGGGGCTCTGAAGGAACGGCACAAGCGGACGTTCCTTCAGAGTGCATGCGCCAGTGACGTTACTGGCTGCATGTAAGGTAAATATCTCCTAAACGATACATGTTTAGGAGATATTTACAGTACCTATAGGTAAGCCTTATCATAGGCTTACCTATAGGTACAAGTTGCAGAGGAGGGTTTACTTCCTCTTTAAGGTTATACTTTAACTGAAACTACCTCTATAGGTTCAAAAGGGCTACTAGATAAGACTCTCTAGAACCCTAGTTAAATCCCAAGGTGGGAACCTATTTTTAGCTATAGGGGCAGCTCTATCCCTTGCTAACAAAAATCTTTTAACTAGAGGCTCTTTGGCGATTCTTGCTTCTAGAAAGACTGAAAGAGCCGCTACTTGTACCCGAAGGGTGTTAAACGCCACACCCTTCAGAGTGACTGAACTTTTGTAGAACTCGAGGAATTAGGACTAGTGGTGGGAAGGCATAAGCCAACCTGTACTCCCACTTTTGGGCCAGAGCATCTAAGCCCACCATTCCCTTTTCCTGTGTCAGGGAAAATAACCTTTCTACTTTTCTGTTCTGCCGGGTGGCAAACAGATCCACTTTTGGACAACCAAACTTTTTGACCAGAATCTGAAAGACCTTGGGATTTAGTTCTCACTCCTCTTGCCTTATGGGATGACGACTGAAGTCTTCTTCCTTGTTGTTTTCTCCTTTAAAATGGATGGCCATAAGGGAGGTTTATCTCCCTTCGGCCCAAGTCAGGATTTCCAGGGTCAGTTTCAAGAGAGGCCTTGACCTGGTGCCTCCTTGGTGATTTAGGTAGGCTACTGTTGTAGCATTGTCGGAGAAGACTTGTACTTCCTTGCCCCGTAGGAGACTTTCGAAGGCCTTTACGGCTTCGCTCACCGCTTTAAATTCTCTGAAGTTTGAGGAGGCCTGTGCCACCTCCTTTCCCCAGGTGCCCTGGGCTTGAGCACCTTCTAGATGCGCCCCCCACCCCCAGGTGCTTGCATCCGTGGTGACCCACACTGGGTTCCACTGACCCCAAGGTCTGCCTTTCACTAGATTGCTTGGATTTAACCACCACTCTAGAGACTTTTTTTACCTGGGGGGTGAGGACCACTATCTCGCCTAAGGATTCTACCTTCCTGTCCCAGGAGAAAAGGTGGAAGAACTGGAGATCTCTGGAATGGAGCTGCGCCCAGACTACCACTGGGATGCAGGCTGTCATGAGTCCCAAGACCCTCAGAATATCCTTTCTGGAACACGAAGGGGCCTCCTTTAGGGTCCTCACGGCTGAGACTATATTTTTTCCACCTTCTCTTCCGGGAGAAAAAGGCTCTGAACCTGGGCCGACTCCAGGGATGACTTTTCCTGGCTGATTAACCAGCCAAAGGTTTGCAGGATTGTCATTACCCTCTGGGTATCTGCATTCACCTGATCTGCGAATGGGCCGAAGATCAGTAAATCGTCCAGATAAGGAATTAAGGCTTTTCCCTGGAGATGGCTGCAAGGCCAAATGGAAGTGCCTTGAACTGCCAGTGCTCCATCCCTTTTTCGGTGACCACCGCAAACCTCAGAAAAGCCTAATGTTCTGGATAAATTGGAACATGCAGGTAGGCAGCTCTGAGGTCAAGGGTAGTCATAAAACACATCTTATTGGAGATTCCTCTGTACTGAAAAGATGTTTTCCATGGAGAATATCTTGTATACTAGAAATTTGTTCAGGCTCTTTAAATTTATTATAAGACGAGGAGGGCTTGGGTACCACAAATACGTGGGAGTAAAAACCTTGGAAGTGCTGGTCTTTTGGCACGGGCACTATCACTAGTTGCTCTGCTAGTGTTTGAATTCCCTGCAACAGGGCCTTCCTTTTTTGTACCTGCATAGGGAGATGAGTCAAGGTTATTGAAACTGGTGGTTTTGAAGAGAATTGTAGGCGAAAGCCTTCTCGAATGGTTGTGTGAATAAATGGGCAAACTGAAATTCTTTCCCATTGGGAAACAAAATGTTTAAGTCTGCCCCCCACCATGATTTTGGCGTCACTTATTGTTTTTGGCGCCAAAGGATGAAGAGGGAAAGAGCAAACTTTTCTTTGCCTACCTCTTCCAAGACCCCATCTTTTAATGGGCTCTTTCCTTGCCCTTTGGGAATTTTGGCCCTGGGGGCCTCGAAAAATTCTTCCTAGGCCTATCCCTTTTAGGTTTGGTTGGAAATTTCTTCCCCTTTTTCTGTGGATCTGGACAAGACCTCATCCAGACCTGAACCAAACAATAGAGACCGCTCAAAAGGTAGCCCACAAAGCTTAGCTCTTGAAGTAAAATCTCCATCCTATTCTTTGAGCCAGATAGCTCTTCTGGTTGAGTTAATAAGAGCTCCTGTTTTGGCTGAAGCGACCACTGACTCTACAGCTGCATCTGCTAAGTACGCAACTGCTTTCTCTATAATAGGGAGGGAGTCTTGTAAGTCCTGGGATTTAACCTGTGCCAGGTGCTTTGTAAGCTTATCCATCCAGGAATTTGCGTTCCTAGCAAAGCAAGTGGCTGCAGGGGCTTGTGCCAAACTAGCTGTGTTGGCCTCCCAGACCTTTTTCAGCAAGGACTCTATTTTACGGTCCATAACATCCTTAATGTTCCCCGTATCCTCAAAGGAGAGGTCTGACCTCTTCGTTACTTGGGATAGGGGAGCATCTAATTTTGGGTTTTTGAAAAACCTGTCTCCTCCTCTTTAAAGGGAAATCTGCTTTTCCAGGATTTCTGTTGGACTAGACCCTTTTCTAGTGATCGCCATTCTCTAAGGATTAACCCCTTGAGAGACTGGTGAACTGGTATTACTTTCAATGGGTTTTTTCCCCAACCCCTTATACATTTTATCTTAACCACTTGCCGTCTGCTCACTAGAGCTGTACTGCGGCAAAGTGGCTCTTGTAGGTCTGACGACGTAGTACTACGTCGCCAGACACTCCACCTTCTAGGCGACGCGCACGCGCCGCCGGAGGCTCGCTCCCACTATATTCAGTCACAGCGGGAGTCGGGCCAGGGGAGGAGCGGCGGCGATCGCCGCTGCTTTTCCCCGATCGTCAGGGAATCGAGTCTGGAGATCCACCCGCTTGTGTAAACAAAGCGGGCGGATCTCCTAAGTGACAGGCAGGGTCAGATTGCAGGGTTCAGCATAGCTGAACCCTCGATCTGTCCCTGTGTCACACAATCCGCTCCCCCCACACACATCAGTAAGCACCAGGCATACATTAACCCCTCGCTCTCCAATAAAATTAACCCCTTCCCTGCCAGTGTCATTTTCACAGTAACAATGCATATTTATAGCACTGATTACTGTAGTAATGTCACTGGTACCCCCAAAAGTGTCAAAAATGTCAGTCAAGGGTCCGATCTGTCCGCCGCAATGTCACAGTCCCGCAAAAAAAAAAAAAAAAAAAGACAAATCTTTCCCTTAGTTAGTAAACGCAATAACTTTTGCGCAAACCAATCAAAATACGCTTATTGTGAATTTTTTTTTACCAAACATAGGTAGCAGAAAACAAATTGGCCAAAATTTTAAAAAATTTAGATTTTTACATTTTTTTGGGGGGGAATTTCATATAAAAAAATGTGAAAAATATTGTTATTTTTTCAACATTTACGCTCTTTTTTTGTTTATAGCGCAAAAAGTAAAAATCGCACAGGTGATCAAATACCACCAAAAGAAAGCTCTGTTTGTGGGAAAAAAAGGACGTCAATTTCATTTGGGTACGGCATCGCAAGACCGCGCAATTGTCAGTTAAAGTCACACAGTGACTAATCGCAAAAAGTGGCCTGGACATAAGACAGCAAAATCCTCCGGTGGTAAAGTGGTTAACCTGTGCCAGGTGCTTTGTAAGCTTATCCATCCAGGAATTTGCGTTCCTAGCAAAGCAAGTGGCTGCAGGGGCTTGTGCCAAACTAGCTGAGTTGGCCTCCCAGGCCTTTTTCAGCAAGGACTCTATTTTACGGTCCATAACATCCTTAATGTTCCCCGTATCCTCAAAGGAGAGGTCTGACCTCTTCCTTACTTGGGATAGGGGAGCATCTAATTTTGGGTTTTTTAAAAACCTGTCTCCTCCTCTTTAAAGGGAAATCTGCTTTTCCAGGATTTCTGTTGGACTAGACCCTTTTCTAGTGATCGCCATTCTCTAAGGATTAACCCCTTGAGAGACTGGTGAACTGGTATTACTTTCAATGGGTTTTTTCCCAACCCCTTATACATTTTGCCTTGAGCGGAAATTTCTTTAGGGGGTTCAGGAATTTCCTCTGAAGTATAGACTGCTTGGAGGAGTCCTTGCAGAGCCTCCAAACTAAACAAGTTCCTATTTTTTCTAACTACCTCTATATCACCATCAGGGTCTACTCCACTCTCTTCTCCAGAACTATCCTGAGAACTTCCCTGGATCTCTATATCCCTTATCTCTTCTCCCTCCCAAACTTGGGCAGGGGGAAGGTCCTGGGACATTGGCACTAAGCCTTGGATACTGAACTCTCCTGAGATAAGAGGCCTTCTTTAATGGGAATTCAGTTGACTCTATAGTCTGGGGAAGGGGAGCAGAGCTACAGAAAGACTGTATAGGGCAGTGATGGCGAACCTTGGCAGCCCAGATGTTTTGGAACTACATTTCCTATGATGCTCATTCGCTCTTCAGTGTAGTTGAGCATCATGGGAAATGTAGTTCCAAAATATCTGGAGTTCCAAGGTTCGCCATCACTGGTATAGGGGCTAACATTTCTTCCTGCATAGATTTTAAGAAATCCTTCATTAACCCCGAGGCCTCTTTACCAGCCAGTTTGTTAATGCATTTATAACAAAATGGCTTAGTGTGAGAGCTAGGCAGCCTCTCCCTGCAATTACCACATTTTTTAGAGGAACTAGTGCCTGCAGATAAAGGGGGTGTTATCATAGGAGCCTCCTGGGCTCCACTTGGAGACAGTGTAAGAGAAGAGCACAACATGGATTACTCTTCACTATACTCCTAGTAAAGACAGATGCAAGTCCTACTGTGTACGATACATCAGGGATGTGTAAAAGCCGTCAGTCTCCCGTCTAAACAAGGCATTGAGGAACCTCACTTACCTGGTTCCAACCTGGGTTTAGACGACATTGCCTGCCCCGATCTTCCCTCCTCGTCTGTGAGGTGGGTTGCGGCAGGCTTCATTGTTTCGGCAGGTTTCCTGGCTTTTGTGGCCTGGCAGTCGCGGGTCTGGCGTCTCCTCCGAGTTCGCTTCCCTCTTCCGGGTAGCGTCGCGCATGCTCCGCCCGTGACGCTTCACCGGAAGATCCGGTTCTCAAGCGAGGCTTGGAGCGCGCTCTTCCGGCGGAAAATTAGAATCTTCCGGCGGAAAATTAGAATCTTCCGGCGGAAAATTAGAATCTTCCGGACGCCACTCAGAAGATGGAGGAGACTTCTGCTGTTCAGCAGGACACCCGCCTAGAGGGATCCCCCAGGTGACTGATGGCGAGTGTCTTCGGGGGCGACCTATGAGAAGCCTTAGGAGGCGAGCAGGTAGAGTGCAGCCCTCACTGGCTTTACTGAACCTGGCTCACAGGGGTACCATCAAAACGCTAAGTTTTTTAGGTAAGTAAAAAAAAAAAAAATGTTTTCGCTGTGGGGAAACACAATCTAACTGAGGGACAAGGGGAAGGGTGGGGGCTTTTAACAGCTGTGAATTAGATTGTGTTTCCGGTAGGGAGGAGCATGACATCTCTCATAAGTTTGCCGTCCTGGAGGGTGAGAGGAGAAAAATAAATGACATAATGAAAATTTAGGCCCCTCACCCCCACATACAGGCACGTACAAATGTAAACATCTGGTGGGGCGCCGACACCTGAAAACATTGATTGCGATACGCGTTACATATCGCTGTTCACTCCGGAATGAGAGCAATAATTCTAATCACCAGACCTCATTCATAACCCTAAACCAGGGATCCTCAAACTACGGCCCTCCAGCTGTTACAGAACTACACATCCCATGAGGCATTGTAAAACTCTGACATTCACAGACGTGACTAGGCATGATGGGAATTATAGTTCCTGTACTACTGAAGGGCCATAGTTTGAAGATCTCTGCCCTAAACCGATGACCTATAGTGAGCTTTTAAAGCATCGCCTATGGAAAATACTGAAGTTTGTCGCCATTTCATGGGCACCGCCAAGTTTAAGGTTTGGCATGTTGAGTATCTTTTTACATTCAGCTTTTATATTTTACCAAAAATTTAGGTATTTTACTGCGTTTTTGTGCCACCTAAAATCAACTTTTAATGTTTTTTTTTTTTTACTGAAATTGTGTGTTTCCTAGACCTGTGGTAAAATCATGTGACATAAATTTGGAACTACCACTATTTCATTCTCTAGGGCAGTGATGGCGAACCTTGGCACCCCAGATGTTTTGGAACTACATTTCCCATGATGCTCATGCACTGTGCAGTGTACTTGAGCATCATGGGAAATGTAGTTCCAAAACATCTGGGGTGCCAAGGTTCGACATCACTGCTCTAGGGCATTAGTGTCAAACTCAATTTCATCGCGGGCCGCGTCAGCATTATGGTTGCCCTCAAAGGGCCGGTTATATCTGTAAGATTAGATGTCCAGAGCACCCCACTCCCCCTTAAACCCCTACATGAGATGTCAAGAGCCCCCCCCCCCCCCAAGATCAGAAGTCAAGAGTCACCCTTCCTTACATCACAATGCACCCCCTTACCTTGTGCTACTGCCAGGAAGAAGATGCGGGTGGATCTGGGAAGAAGAAAGTGCAAGGGAGGAGGACCAAACTTTGGGAGATTTCCTCTCACATTCTGTTGCTTGTCTGGGACAGGAAGTGAAGGGAAATCTCCCCAAACGTACTCAGATGGGTTTCTATATAAAACTAATTCCTGTAGCGTTGGATAGAGCAGGGTAGAATCAGGCCCTATGTAAGGTTTTTATTGCTTTGTCCCCATGGGGGGGGGGGAATTCTCTTCTTTATTAGCTCTGGTGACTGTTGTCACCCAGACAGGAAGTGAGGGGAAATCCAGAACTAAGAGTTGTCACCAAAACCGGAGGTAAAGTGAAGTCTTGCAATGGGGACACCTACCTAATGGGAGAACTCGCCTCACTTTGGGAGATTTCCTCTCACATCCTGTTGCTTGTCTGGGACAGGAAGTGAAGGGAAATCTCCCCAACCGTACTCAGATGAGTTTCTATATAAAACCAATTCCTGTAGCGTTGGATAGAGCTTAGGCCCTATGTAAGGTTTTTATTGCTGTGTCCCCATTTGAGAGATTCACCTGTTTATTAGCTCTGGTGACTGTTGTCACCCAGACAGGAAGTGAGGGGAAATCCAGAACTAAGAGTGGTCACCAAAACAGGAGGTAAAGTGAAGTCTTGCAATGGGGACACCTACCTCAGAAGAGAATTCCCCTCACTTTAGGAGATTTCTTCTCACATCTTGTTGCTTCTCTAGGACAGGAAGTGAAGGGAAATCTCCCCAATCATACCCAGATGGGTTTTGAAGTATATCTCCAGACAAACCTTATTTTTGTGGCATTGAATAGAGAAGGATCAGACTCTCTCTGTCAGGCTTTTATTGCCACCTGTGTCCCCATTGGGGAGATTTACCCTCTTTTTTTGCACTGGTGACCGCTGTCACTGCAAATGAAATTGAGGGGAAATCTAAAAACAAGAGGTGAGGGGAAAATCGTCCAATGGGGACACCTCTTTCAGGGACTATTGCCTTAAGAGGGACGTTCTACTCACTTTGAGAGATTTCCTCTAACATCTTGCTGCATCCGTGGGACAGGAAGTGAAGGGAAATCTCCCCAAGGGTACCCTGATGGGTTTCTTTTTCTTTTAACTTAGAATGAAAAAACCCGTAAGGTAAACCCATTAGATTTGATTGACTGCGTTGAATAGAGCAGGGAAGGATCAAGTCCCTATGTAAGGTTTTTATTGCTGTGTGTCCCCATTTGGGAGATTCACCTGTTTATTAGCTCTGGTGACTGTTGTCACCCAGACAGGAAGTGAGGGGAAATCCGCAATTAAGAGTTGTCACCAAAACAGGAGGTGAAGTGAAGTCTTGCAATGGGGACACCTACCTAAAGGGAGAACTCGCCTTACTTTGGGAGATTTCCTTTAACTTCCTGTTGTGTCCCTGGGACAGGAAGTGAAGGAGAAAGGTAGGGTGGGGTATAGAAGCCAGGGACAAAGCTACAAACCCAGGGACTGTCCCTGGAGGGGGGGGGGGGCAGCCAGCAATAACACTCTCAGTCTATGGTACACAAGTGGAGGACTGAGGGGCCCCTGGAGGACACAGAGAAGTCTCAGGGGGGCCCCCGTCGGTCAGGGAAGTCGCTCTTACCCGGCTCCGGTCTCTCTCAGCTCCCTCGCTCCTCAGGCCTCCGAGCTTACTGTGGGGGAAACTCCGACGTGGCGTGACGTCTGCTGGGAGAGCGGCGAGCCCAGAGCGCCTCAGCCAATCAGCGCTCAGAAAGCCGGCCCCCAGCCTCGCCTTGTCCACAGCTTGACGTCACTCTCCCACGCCGCCGCTTCGGGAGGTGGAAGGGCTGCTATGCGTTGCTATGGCGACGCCCCCATGCGCAGAGCTCTGTTTACATAAGCAAAGCGATCATTTCTCTGAACTGGGAGGTGAAGCAAGAACTGTCTGTGCTGGCCAGTGGATTATTTCCGGTTACTTTTACTGCGTGGCAATAAAGACGATCTCCAGACCAATTTTTTTTTAGAATACTAGATTTTATTTGCAATTTTTTGTGGAAATTTTTTTTTTTTTAATATTGAAAGTGATATTAAACACACACACTATGCAATTTACATCATCCCTTCTATTTCTGTATATAGATGATGGCACTGTAATTATTTAAATTACTTGAACTCTGGAAGATTTACCCCCCTTCACGACCAGGCCATTTTTTTTGCGATACGGCACTGCGTCACTTTCGGACCGCCTGCCGCATATATACTGCGGCAGGTCGGCCCCGGCTGCGCGAAATCACATACATGTACGTGATTTTGTGCACAAGATCTGGGGCGCGCAGAGCCCCCGCTCCCGCTGTGATTGGACACAGCAGGAGCTAATCAGCGGCCACAAGGGCCACCCGGACCCGCCGATCGTCCTGAGGAGAGGCAGAACGCTGTATGTAAACAAGGCAGACCGCCGCTCTGTCATAGAGGAAAATGGAGATCTTGTGTATCTGCTAAGCAGGAACACGGATCTCTGTTTTTCCTCCAGTCACAGCATTTCCCTCACACAGTGCCCCTTCCACACATACGGACCGTTCGTACGTTTTTCATCCATCTGTTGACGGATGAAAAACGGACATCAATGCATTCCTATGGAAAAAAAACGGATGTAAATGGTTGATCATTCATTTACATCCGTTTTCATCCGCTTCTGTCAACATCAGTTTTTTTTTGAACGGATAAAAGCCCTATTTTTCATCTGTTAAAAAAAACGGATCGGATGAAAAATGGGTGAAAACAGATGACAACGGATAAAAAAAGCAGATAAAAAACGGATAAAAACGGATGAAAAACGGATGAAATAGATGAAAAAAACGGATGAAAATGGATGACAACGGATGAAAAATGGATGAAAATGGATGACAACGGATGAAAAATGGATGAAAACGAATGACAAAGGATAAAAAAATGGATGAAAACTGATGACAAAGGATGAAAACGGATGAAAACTGATGTCAGAGGGTAAAAAACGGATGAAACAGATGACAACGGATGAAAAACTTATGACAAAGGATGAAAAACTGATGTTCACTGAAAAAAAACTGATGACAAAAAAACGGATAAAAAAACAGATGACAACAGATGAAAAACGGATGAAAACGGATGAAAAAACGAATGAAAATGGATGACAACGGATGAAAAACGGATGACAACGGATGAAAAACACATAACAACTGATGAAAAACGGATAACAACTGACGAAAAAACGGATGACAACTGACGAAAAACGGATAAAAACCGGATGAAAAATGGATGGAAAACTGAAACATTTTGACGTGACTGAACTGATGAACTGAACGGACCGTATGTGTGAAAGGGGCCTTAGGGCTCTTTCACACGGGCGGTCCGATCAGATCCGCCTGTCAGATTTTTAGACGGATCTGATCGGATGCCCCATTCAGCCCTATGGAGCAGCGGATGTCAGCGGTGACATGTCCGCTGACACCCGCTGCCATCTGCATCCGATCCTGTCCGTGAAATCCGGACGGATGGAAACCCTATTTTCCATCCGTCCTGGGGATCGGATGGGATTGGATGAGAGCGGACAGGCGGTCCGCTCTCATCCGATCCCCCATAGAGAGCAGCGGGGGCTGCACTGCACTGCAAGTGGAGACGGAGCTGTCATCCGCCGGCTCAGCGGGGATCGCGGATCGATCCCCGCTGAGCAGCACGGATCCGCCTACGGAAGCGGACCGTGTGAAAGAGCCCTTAAACAGATGACAAAGGATGAAAAACTGATGTTCACTGAAAAAAAACTGATGACAAAAAACGGATAAAAAACAGATGAAAAACGGATGAAAAAACTGATGAAAATGATTGAAAAATGGATGAAAACTGATGACAAAGGATGAAAATGGATGACAACTTTTGAAAAACTGATGACAAAGGATGAAAATGGATGACAACGGATGAAAAACGGATGACAAAGGATGAAAAACTGATGACAAAGGATGAAAAACGGATGAAAGCTGATGTCAGAAGATAAAAAACGGATGAAACAGATGACAACGAATGAAAAACTTATGACAAAGGATGAAAAACTGATGTTCACTGAAAAAAAACTGATGACAAAAAAAACATGACTGAACTGATGAAATGAACGGTCTGAACTGATGAAATGAATAGAATGCACTAAGGTGAAAATCCTTGAGGCTTTACAACCATTTTTAACTGACAATTGCGTGATCATGCTACACTGTACCAAAATAAAATGTATGTAATTTTCCCACAAATAGAGCTTTCTTTTGGTGGTTTTTGATCACTTTTTTTTATCTTTTGCGCTATAAACAAAAACATTTTTAAATAAAAAAACAATATTTTTTACTTTCTGCTATAAAACACACCCAATAAGAAAATTGAAAAAAATGAATTTCTTCATGAATTTATGCCAATATGTATTTTGCTACATATTTTTGGTAAACAAAAAAAACCCAATCATATTGTAGCGCCCTCCTAGGTAGGTGCTTGGTAGGTAAAGCCTAGTGTCTCCATCTGCTTATTAGGGGAACCTTATTAATAGTTAGGTCTGTTACATGTGCTCTGGGTGTGATTCATCTGGGCTGAGGGAGTGTCCCCACTGTATCCAATAGGAGAGCCTGTTGGACAGTGGAGGAAACCCAGCCAGTGTTACACAGGCTTTTGTAACTATCCCAGTGGGTTGGCACAAACAGTGGTGCATCCTGGGATATGTGATAAAAGCCAAGGGTACATGTGACAGGGTGTCTTTGGGCAGGAAGCCAGGTCCCAGAAGAATGGTGACATTCGTCTCTCCTTCTGCTGCAGTGGATGGTGTTCATAGGCGGTCGGCCTTGTGAGCCAGGAGTGTGGGGCTGAGCCGGGAAGTCCAGGAAAGCTGACTAGTGGAGTTGGAGGCAGAGCAACCTTGGGAAAAACAGTGTCCGTGAGTACCGGGAAGCTTTCCGGGGGTCTGCCCAGGAAGGGGACCACTCCAGGGAGAGTCAGTGGACAGGAGGTCAGTACACACAATAAGTGAGAAAGGGGGTGCCAAGTTAGAACCCTGAAGAGTAATTCAAGCAGGAACACATTATCTATCTTCACTTCAGTGGCAAGGTGAAGCAGCAGCCTTGCTGCACACTACAGCTAGTTGTCCTCAAGATTGTGCATAGTTCATAGTTGGAGTATTCCACTCATCCCTTCTCCTATCCCAGTTCCAAATAAAAAACACAAAAAAACGACATCCCCTGGATTGATTATTGAGTGAGCCAAGCACTTTCAATGCTACTTGTCTGCTATCAGTTGCTAAGGGTAACCCAGGGGAATCCAGAAAGTGTAATTCTCAGCAGTCCTCTAGGGGGCAGTTCCGGGATATCGCCCTGGGCTACCGGAATGGTTGCTTACTTCAACGGTCAAAGAAAATTTTCAAAAATGTCACTTTTCTCTTAATTACTGTGTTCTAAAGGTCAAGAGAAGTGTGAGGAGATAGGGAGAGTGGGATGAAGAATAAAATGGCCTAGGGTACGTGGATCGGTGTAACGGGGGGGGGGGGGGGCATGTGTGTGCCGGAGCTATACAGGAAAATGTTGACCGTGCATCCAATGACAGCGGGACATTCTTCCAAGATAGTGGCCAAATGGGTGCTGTAAAGAAAACTGTTGATCATGCATTTAATGACAGTGGGACATTTTTCCGATACAGTATGGCGAGTCTTGCTGTGAAGAGAAGTGTCGATCGTGCAATGCCTGACAGCGGGACAGTTCTACTACATAACAAAGAGGGCCAGCTCCAGCTGGCTCAGAGTGATGGAGGTGCAGCTGGGGCCCTGGTACAGACAAGGATGGTGGATGCGTGCAAGCTGAGAGGCACGGTCCGCTTTACAGTAAATTCCATGCAGGCTGAGCTGAGATGGAGCGGCATTGGAAGGGTTACTGTCAGGGGTCAAGTCCTGGGGAAAAAAAGTGTTGGAACTCACCCAAACTCCACCCCCCCCCCCCAAAAAAAAATATACAGTGGGTACGGAAAGTATTCAGACCCCCTTAAATTTTTCACTCTTTGTTATATTGCAGCCATTTGCTAAAATCATTTAGGTTCATTCTTCTTCCTCATGAATGTACACATAGCACCCCATACTGACAGAAAAACACAGAATTGTTGACATTGTTGCAGATTTATTAAAAAAGAAAAACTGAAATATCACGTGGTCCTAAGTATTCAGACCCTTTGCTCAGTATTTAGTAGAAGCCCCCTTTTGATCTAATACAGCCAGGAGTCTTTTTGGGAAAGATGCAACAAGTCTTTCACACCTGGATTTGGGGATCCTCTGCCATTCCTCCTTGCAGATCCTCTCCAGTTCTGTCAGGTTGGATGGTAAACGTTGGTGGACAGCCATTTTTAGGTCTCTCCAGAGATGTTCAATTGGGTTTAAGTCAGGGCTCTGGCTGGGCCATTCAAGAACAGTCATGGAGTTGTTGTGAAGCCACTCCGTTATTTTAGCTGTGTGCTTAAGGTCATTGTCTTGTTGGAAGGTAAACCTTCGGCCCAGTCTGAGGTCCAGAGCACTCTGGAGAAGGTTTTTGTCCAGGATATCCCTGTACTTGGCCGCATTCATCTTTCCCTCGATTGCAACCTGTCGTCCTGTCCCTGCAGCTGAAAAACACCCCCACAGCATGATGCTGCCACCACCATGCTTCACTGTTGGGACTGTATTGGACAGGTGATGAGCAGTGCCTGGTTTTCTCCACACATACCGCTTAGAATTAAGGCCAAAAAGTTCTATTTTGGTCTCATCAGACCAGAGAATCTTATTTCTCACCATCTTGGAGTCCTTCAGGTGTTTTTTAGCAAACTCCACGCGGGCTTTCATGTGTCTTACACTGAGGAGAGGCTTCCGTCGGGCCACTCTGCCATAAAGCCCCGACTGGTGGAGGGCTGCAGTGATGGTTGACTTTCTACAACTTTCTCCCATCTCCTGACTGCATCTCTGGAGCTCAGCCACAGTGATCTTTGGGTTCTTCTTTACCTCTCTCACCAAGGCTCTTGTCCCCCGATAGCTCAGTTTGGCCGGATTGCCAGCTCTAGGAAGGGTTCTGGTCGTCCCAAACGTCTTCCATTTGAGGATTATGGAGGCCACTGTGCTCTTAGGAACCTTAAGTGCAGCAGAAATCTTTTTGTAACCTTGGCCAGATCTGTGCCTTGCCACAATTCTGTCTCTGAGCTCTTCAGGCAGTTCCTTTGACCTCATGATTCTCATTTGCTCTGACATGCATTGTGATCTGGAAGGTCTTATATAGACAGGTGTGTGGCTTTCCTAATCAAGTCCAATCAGTATAATCAAACACAGCTGGACTCAAATGAAGGTGTAGAACCATCTCAAGGATGATCAGAAGAAATGGAAAGCACCTGAGTTAAATATATGAGTGTCACAGCAAAGGGTCTGAATACTTAGGACCATGTGATATTTCAGTTTTTCTTTTTTAATAAATCTGCAACAATGTCAACAATTCTGTGTTTTTCTGTCAGTATGGGGTGCTATGTGTACATTCATGAGGAAGAAGAATGAACTTAAATGATTTTAGCAAATGGCTGCAATATAACAAAGAGTGAAAAATGTAAGGGGGTCTGAATACTTTCCGTACCCACTGTAAATGACTGTCTCTGGCTCCTCTGCTGCGTGCTGCTGCCTCGCCTTACCGGTGACTCCACTGATGCTGTCCGCACACTCTGAGCCTTCAAATGCATAAACATGAAACATTCGTGACAAATTGGCTTATTATTAAAGGCATAAACATGACATATTCATGACTGATGCCAATTGTCTGGAATATTTCATGTTTATACATTTGATTCCCATTGTCAAGAAACAATGAATATTAAAAGCATAAACATTAAATGACAATGTGAACTGACACGCTGACAGAATGTTACAGCTGGACATGGCAAACTTACTGACATGTACCGTATTATACATGTTTGCCATGTTCAACTGTAACATTCTGTCAGCGTGTCAGTTCACATTGTCATTTCCAGGGGTGTGAGGGTGGCACAAGTGACTCACCTCCCTGGCAGGCTGCCACAGTGCCACTTCTAAAACTGCTCCTCTGACTGCTGCAGTTTTCTTCTGGCATATGCTGCCTTCGCCTTGCCTCACCTCCTCACCGACCGACTCACTGACTCTATCCACTCCAGTCAGGCCACGCCTACACCTGTCCATTCCGCGCACGCTCTAGGGCTGGGCCTGGGATGGGCTGGCAGACATCCCAACCTGCAAAAACTCATTTCAGGGAGGTGGCAAAGTCATTTCAGGGAGGTGAGCCCCCCCCCCGCACATGACGCCTCCCCCCCCCCCCCCACGCACGCCTGCACCGCACCCCCCTTTCCAATTTAACACTACCAGAGAATAATGAAATGAAATGTAATCAGTATACCTGGTCACTGATGCTGGTACTGGTCACTGATGCTGGTACTGTTCACTGATGCTGGTACTGTTCACTGGTGCTGGTAACTGGTGCAGGTACTGGTCCACTGGTGCTGGTACCGGTCACTGGTGCTGGTACTGGCCTGGTCACTGGTGCTCATACTGGTCTCTGGTACTGGCCTGGTCACTGGTGCTGGTATTGGCCTGGTTACTGGTGCTGGTTACTGGCGCTGGTACTGGCCTGGTCACTGGTGCTGGTCACTGGTGCTGGTACTGGCCTGGTCACTGGTGCTGGTACTGGCCTGGTCACTGGTGCTGGTACTGGCCTGGTCACTGGTGCTGGTACTGGTACTGGCCTGGTCACTGGTGCTTGTACTGGCCTGGTCACTGGTGCTGGTACTGGCCTGGTCACTGGTGCTGGTACTGGCCTGGTCACTGGTGCTGGTACTGGCCTGGTCACTGGTGCTGGTACTGGCCTGGTCACTGGTGCTGGTACTGGTGCTGGTCACTGGTGCTGGTACTGGTGCTGGTCACTGGTGCTGGTACTGGCCTGGTCACTGGTGCTGGTACTGGCCTGGTCACTGGTGCTGGTACTGGTGCTGGTCACTGGTGCTGGTACTGGTGCTGGTCACTGGTGCTGGTACTGGCCTGGTCACTGGTCACTGGTGCTGGTACTGGCCTGGTCACTGGTGCTGGTACTGGCCTGGTCACTGGTGCTGGTACTGGCCTGGTCACTGGTGCTGGTACTGGCGCTGGTCACTGGTGCTGGTGCTGGTACTGGCCTGGTCACTGGTGCTGGTACTGGCCTGGTCACTGGTGCTGGTACTGGCCTGGTCACTGGTGCTGTTACTGGCCTGGTCACTGGTGCTGGTACTGGCCTGGTCACTGGTGCTGGTACTGGCCTGGTCACTGGTGCTGGTCACTGGTGCTGGTACTGGCCTGGTCACTGGTGCTGGTACTGGCCTGGTCACTGGTGCTGGTCACTGGTGCTGGTACTGGCCTGGTCACTGGTGCTGGTCACTGGTGCTGGTCACTGGCCTGGTCACTGGTGCTGGTCACTGGTACTGGTACTGGCCTGGTCACTGGTGCTGGTACTGGCCTGGTCACTGGTGCTGGTACTGGCCTGGTCACTGGTGCTGGTCACTGGTGCTGGTACTGGCCTGGTCACTGGTGCTGGTCACTGGTGCTGGTACTGGCCTGGTCACTGGTGCTGGTCACTGGTGCTGGTACTGGCCTGGTCACTGGTGCTGGTCACTGGTACTGGTGCTAGCCTGGTCACTGGTGCTGGTACTGGCCTGGTCACTGGTGCTGGTACTGGCCTGGTCACGGGTGCTGGTACTGGCCTGGTCACTGGTGCTGGTCACTGGTGCTGGTACTGGCCTGGTCACTGGTACTGGTGCTGGTACTGGCCTGGTCACTGGTGCTGGTCACTTGCTGGTACTGGCCTGGTCACTTGCTGGTACTGTCACAGAGTGGGGTGTCACAGTGTCACGGTCCCGCGCGCCAAAATGCCTCCTGGAGTAGAATGTGGCTGTAGTAGAGAGCAAAGCCGCTTCTTGCTCTTTGCAGCTCCTCCCACAGGCGGAGTGCATGACTCATATCACTCCGCCTGTGAGCCGGATCTACTTTGGCTCCGACGTAATGTCTGTGTAGGCTCAGCTTGCTGACAGCTGTCACACTCCTGCCTGCATCGATCGATGAGTCATCTCATCTGACTCACTCAGACTGACTCACACACAGAGCCGGGATATTGCTCTGAGCTCGCGGGTGTCCGTGAGCTCAGGGCGGATAGCGGGAGTCTCCCGCGACTTTGCGGGAGACTTGAGATGTCTGGGCTGGTGGTGCTTGCTGTGCACTCTCCCTCTGCTGGCGTGACGTCATGCCACTGTGCACGCCCCCCCTCCGCCGGCCTGTTTGTAGAGGCGCCGCGAGCGGCGAGACGCTGCCTGCACTGTTCTATGTCCATCTTCTGGCTGCCCTGGTCCTGCAGGAGGACTGGAGCAACGGGAACAGCATTCCTGCTGTGGAAATAGTGCGGGAACGTCGTTCCCATGCATTCCTGCACGACTCGAGCCCTGGTTAATGTATCGCGTGGGAAAGCGTGCGCTGGAGAGATCTGCCTAGTAGGAGGAGCCACCGCCAATCTGGAGTCGTGGGCGGAGACGCCGCTCATGCACAGCCAATCCGGGGAAGTAAGGAGAGTCTATAAATTACTTCCGCCTCCAGGTGGGGCTGAGAGGGAGACACGTGTGCGGAGGAGCAAGATGGTGAGTACCGGAGTGAGCCGGAGCGCAGAGACTATCCCACGTGCTGGCAGAGAACATGCGGAGCAGACCGGAGAGCTGAAAACATCAACCCTGTGGGATACAGGGGTGCGGATGGTGCCCGATGGGAGACTGGCGTTGTGCACAGGAGGAGGCGTGGAGCATTTGGGCCTGGTATGTCCTCAGTGTCTGAATATGACCATGCGAATGCAGGTGTGGGGCCAGTGCGGGCATTGCGAAAATCTGCTGCTGTGGGCGGAAGAGAGTGGAGGTTGGCCCAGAAGGTTGAATGTGTCTTGGGAGACTGGGGTCAATCACCCCCTGTCGGCTGCGGAGTCGGGGCCTTTCATGGGCCTAGGAAGAGGAGTGCAGAGGTTCCTGATGCAACTGGAGTCTATGCAATCTGTCGATGATCCAGGGTGCAAATGGAGAGAGGCCCGAATGTCCGAGCCGGGTTGTATGCAGGTAGTGCGGGCTGGGGAGCGGCCACCTAGTGCATTGAAAGCTGCAGTGGCAGAAATAAGGTCTGCTCCTATACAGGGAGAAGGGAGAAGATGGCCAGCGGTGACCGAGGCTGCAAGTGTGAGGTGATCAGCGAGGAAGGGGCCGGGGTCATTGATGTAGGGTCTCCCAGCTTCCAGCATCAGTTTGGATCCTTGGAGGAGGGATTGGATGTCTGGAAGTCAGAAGAAGAGACTGAATGGGACTGGGGGTCCAAAGATCGGAGCAGTCCAGCCAGTCTAGGCCCACCTTATGAGGAGGCTAGGGGTTCCATGGTGCAAGGACAGTGCGCCAGGAATCTGGGGTTCTGTGAGGCCTATGCCTCCCTCATCAGAAGAGAGGAGACCCTATATTCCCCATCTGGGAGAGGTAACTGGAAAACCCTCCCAGATTCTCCAGGATGCAAAGATGGATACAGCGGAAGGTGGCCTTAGAGTATGGGTATGACTATCCCTATGCTCCACGGGAGGTCATTCTGAAGATAGAGGCCAAAAGAAAATCCTGGTGTGATGAGGCTATATGGGACTTTCTCTTTGTCCCCAAACCCTATCGCAATCAGTCCAATCTGGACTTCTGGAAGACCTTATTATTATTTCAGGTACTTATATAGCGCTGTCAATTTACGCAGCAGGCGGTGAAGGCGCAGTGGAATCACGGGCGGGTCTCTACATAGACCGAGTAGAGGTCCGCTGCCCAGATGGATCTGCCCAGGCTTGTCAATCAGAATTCAAGATAAGGAGGGGAAAGTTGTTGTGAATCCCCCATCCGGATGTCTACTGTTAAGAAGAAACTGCTGAACCCAATTGAGGCTGGCTAGCCTATGTTTATTGACTGAGAGACATACAGAGAGGAAACTACAAGACACCACTGGCTAGTGGACTCGTTTCAGAGGGCCGACCCTCTCATTTTTTAAGAGAAACAAAAGACTGCAACGTGCTGTTCAAAGATGTCCAGTGCAGAGTTTGCTTGGTGCGGGGTGCATTACCTTAAATGCACCTAACATGTATCATATTGTACAGCAGAGATTTCTATATTTTTTCATATAATTTATTCCATGTACATTTGTTCTTTCCCTTTCCCCTTTTTCCAAGTTAATGGGATACTCCATAGATTTTTCTCCAGTAGGGATTTTTGTAGGGGGCGGCTGCCCCAGAGCCAATGAGGACATGGCTCATTTTTGGTGGGGGGTGGATGTAGCACCCTCCTAGGTAGGTGCTAGGTAGGTAAAACCTAGTGTCTCCATCTGCTTATCAGGAGAGCCTGATTAATAGATAGGTCTGTTGCATGTGCCCAGGGTGTGATTTATCTGGGCTGATGGAGTGTCCACACTGTATCCAAAAGGGGAGCCTGTTGGACAGTGGAGGAAACCCAGCCAGTGACAAACAGGCTTTTGTAACTATCCCAGTGGGTTGGCACAAACAGTGGTGCATCCTGGGAATGCATGATAAAAGTCAAGGGCACATGTGACAGGGTGTCTTTGGGCGGGAAGCCAGGTCCCAGAAGGAGGGTGACATTCTTCTCTCCGTCTGCTGCTGTGGATGGTGGTCATAGGCAGCCGGCCTTGTAAGCCAGGAGTGTGGAGCTGAGCCAGGAGGTCCAGGAAAGCTGCTCTAATTTCATTACCTTCTCCTATCCCGTTCATACTGTATATGAACATAATTTTGGGACTAGTATTTCCTTAAACTTTTTATAACAGGGGGTCCTAAACCCGTCGGGTCCTGGGCTCTTCCCTATTGCTGTACCGACTTTGTGGTGGTAAGTGGAAAGGTGGAAAGAACTGCTGGCGGGTACAGCTGGCTGGTACTGTGCTGTAGGTACTGCTGGCTAGTACTGCTGTGGGTACTGCTGGCTCAGGCCGGTACTGCTGGCTGGTATTGCTGTGGGTACTGCTGGCTCAGGCTGGTACTGTGCTGTAGGTACTGCTGGCTGGTACTGGTGTGGGTACTGTTGGCTCTGTTGTGGGTACCGCTGTGAGTACTGCTGGCTGTGGCTGGCACCGCTGTGAGTACTGCCGGCTCTGGCCGGTACTGCTGGCTAGCAGCAGCGTCGCGCTGGAGGAAGAGACAATGTTTCCTGTATTGGTCACAAGCAGAGTGCATTTGATATCACTCCGCCTGTGACTCACTCAGACTGTCAGAACGGAGCCGAAACTATACAGGAAGCATTGGCTCCATTCTGACAAATCGGCTGAGAGACACAGACTCAGCTGCACGGGGGGCCGGACCAAATGACTTTGAGGGCCACATACGGCCCACGGGCCGTAGGTTCCCCACCCCCTGCTCTAAGACTTGCAGTTTTTCTTTTGATATTTTAAGTAGATTTGCTTCCTTTATGAATTTTTGTATCTTTTTGTTTTCTTTTTTGTTCTGCCTAAAACAAACACTAATACATATCTAACTTTCCTAGGACCTACCTAGGAGGGCGCTACAATTGGAATTCTGGAGATGTAGGAAAAACATCACGGCAGACGGTGACTGTAGCCATGAAATTAAGAGACGCTTGCTTCTTGGGAGGAAAGCAATGGCAAACCTAGACAACATTATTAAAAGCAGAGACATCACTCAACCGACAAAGTACCGTATAGTCAAAGCTATGGTGTATCCAATAGTAACCTATGGCTGTGAAAGTTGGACCATAATGAAGGCTGAACGTCGAAGAATTAATGCTTTGGAACTATAGTGTTGAAGAAGACTCTTGAAAGTCCCTTGGATGGCAAGAAGATCAAACCAGTCAATCCAGAAGAAAACCAACCCTGAATATTCACTGGAAGGACAGATCATGAAGCTGAAACTCGAATACTTTGGCCACCTAATGCAAAGAGTGGACTCATTGTAAAAAACCCTGATGCAGGTGTAGCACCCTCCTAGGTAGGTGCTAGGTAAAAGCATTGTTTTGCTCCATCTACTTATCAGGGGAGCCTGATAAGTAGTTTTGCCTGTTACATGTGTCCATGTGTGATTCACTTGGTCTGTGGGAGTGTCCCCACTGTATCCAAATAGGGGAGCCTGTTGGACAGTGGAGGAAACCCAGCCAGTGACGTACAGGGTTTTGTGGCTGTCTCAGTGGGAGGGCACAACAGCGGTGCATCCTGGAATAGGCAATAAAAGCCGGGGGCACATGTGACAGGGCGATTTTGGGTGGGAAGCCAGGTCCTAGGAGGAGGGTGACGGCTGGCTCTCCTCCTGTCAGCAAGGTAGGTGGTCACAGGCGGTCGGCCTAGTGAGCCAAGTGTGGTGTTGAGATAGAAGGTCCAAAGGATACTGACTGTGGAGGACGTGGCAGAGCAATCTGAGGAAAAACAGTGTCCGTGAGTACCAGGGAGCTTGCCAGGGCTTCGCCCAGGAAGGGGACCACTCCGGTGAGAGTCAGTGGACAGGGGCTAGCACACACAGTCACTGAGAAAGGGGGTGCCAAGTTGAGACCCTGAAGATAAAGTTTAAAAGGAGCCTGTTCAGTCATTCTCACTTCTGTGGCAGGGTGAAGCAGCGGCCTTGCCGCATTCACTACAGTTAGTTGTCCTCAGCATTGTGCATAGTTCAAGTTTTAGTATCCCACTCATCCCTTCTCCCATCCAAGTGCCAAAATAAAAGCACAAAAAAACAAATCCCCTGGACTGTTCATTGTCTGAGCCGAGTCTTAAAGTGATACGTTTTATAGGCTGTTGTTATGGGTAACCCTGGGGAATCCACTTTCAGCAGCTCCCTAGGGGGCAGTGCTACACTGGGAAACATGGAAGGAAAAATGAGAAGAGGACGACAGAAAACAAGATGGATAGATAGCATCATCGAAGCAATGAACATGAAGTTAAGCAAGCTCCGGGAGGCAGTGGAGGACAGAAAAGCCTGGCGCGCCATCGTTCATGAGGTCACGAAGAGTCGGACACAACTAAACGACTGAACAACAACAACGAGGAAAAACATACTAATGGTTTGGAGTTTAACCACTTAAGTCCCGGAGGATTTGGCTGCTCAAAGACCAGGGCCTATTTTGCGATTCGGCACTGTGTGATTTTAACGGACAATTGCGCGGTCGTGCGACGCTGTACCCAAATGAAATTGACGTCCTTTTTTTCTCACAAACAGAGCTTTCTTTTGGTGGTATTTGATCACCTGTGCGATTTTTACTTTTTGCGCTATAAACAAAAAAACAGCGACAATTTTGAAAAAATAACAATATTTTTCGCATTTTTTTTTATATGAAATTCCCCCCAAAAAATGAAAAATCTAAATTTTTTAACATTATAGGCCAATTTGTTTTCTGCTACATATGTTTGGTAAAAAAAAAAAATCGCAATAAGCTTATTTTGATTGGTTTGCGCAAAAGTTATTGCATTTACTAACTAAGGGAAAGATTTCTGTCATCTTTGGTGTTTTTTTTTAACGAGTAATGGCGGCGATCTGCAATTTTTTTTTGCGGGACTGCGACATTGCGGCGGACAGATCGGACCCTTGACTGACATTTTTTACATTTTTGGGGTTACCAGTGACATTACTGCAGTAATCAGTGCTATACACATGCACTGTTACTGTAAAAATGACACTGGCAAGGAAGGGGTTAACTTTATTAGTGATCAAGGGGTTAAGTGTGTCCCTAGGGGAGTGCTTCTAACTGTAAAGGGGTGTGGCTAGTGATGTAACCACAGAGACATACAATCCTACATAGCAGGATCGTATGATCTCTGCAGTTACACCAGGGAGAATGACAGGCGGCTTTGTTTACATCAGCCGCCTGCATTTCTCCCTCTGCACCAGGAGATCGCGGGAGACCGGCGGACATCGGAACCGCCGGTCACTCGCGCGGACATGTTAGGGAACAAGCGGGAGCACGCCTCCGGCGGCACGCGCTTGCCCCCTAGAGGCTCTCAGGCGATCGACGTAGCCCTACGTCGCTTTGCCTGTACGGGGCTGACTGCCGCAGTAAATAGTCGTGCGGCTGTCGGCAAGTGGTTAAAAGTATTAATTTAATCATAAAAGGCCACAAGCCAACACATTTCAGGGGCACTAAAGTGCCCTATATCAGGGTGCTGACTGAGATGAGGTGATGTAATCTTAGGCTAGGATCACACTAGCCTGCATGGTAAAACATAGCTTATTACCATATGGGCAAGCGACAATGTCAGCTCCAGCAGGGATCAACGCAATGCCAGGTTCACCCATCACACTGCTTACATGTTTTTTTTTTCTTAACTGTATAGCATCATGTAGTGACACTTCATTCATGTCATTGCACAGCAGCATGGTGCATTGCGCTGCTGTGCAGTGACATACGTTGCCATCTGATGCGCCAGGGAAAAATGCAGACATGCTGCCATTAACCACAGCTCTCCACACCAGCGTTACTGTGTAAACTGGGCACATAGAAAACAATTGTAGTGTCACCCCCATCCCCCCCCCAAGGACCTCTGGTAATAGCTGGCACTTCCAAAATAGTACAGGAGCTGCCTCTCCCCACAAGCACCAGTCTTTGCACACCGTCTCCAATAGCTCAGTCTAGTGGATCTCTTTTTGATACACACCTTCCAGCTTCCTCCAGATACTTCCCAGTGAGAGGGACAATCCTTCTCCAGACCAGTCCCACAGCAAGCTTCTCAAAAAGATTGCTTCATGTTCTTACATCTGCGACCTCAAAGAACAGCTACACAGTCCACAGGCTGCCTCAGAGGTGCAGTAGCCCCAGAGGCTTTGGAATTGTCCCTGAAGAAAGAACAATCTCTCCAGGGCTCCATTCTATTTATCACCTCCTCAGCCACCTTCTGGACACTCCCCTCCAGGGATTGGCTAAGGCATGAAAAGGCTGACCATTTTACGCTCCCAGCCCTATATTCTGGAAACCTCTTCCAGAAGCAGGAGGAAGCAGTCAAACTCCTGTGAAGACCTGAACAGACCAGAGCAAACAATCACTGCTCCCTTGACTACAAAATGAGCCAAAAATTAAGTTTGCCTAGCATCCTACGCTAGGAAGGTGCAACACAGCTGTTTTCTATGTGCCCTAATGGTAAATTATAAAGGGCGGAAAAATGCAAGTTCACACTGCTAGTGAATGAGCCCTAAAGCTCTTAGTGTAAAGCTGGCCAATCGCTAACAGATTTCTTTCATTTAGGCTACGGTCTGAGCAAATTAAATCTAGCAGGATCCCCCATGCACATAAACAGTGTGGATAGAAAAGTTGGGGTTCCCTAGTTCAAAGAAATAGGACATTAGTGTGAACATGTAATTCTGTTAAAAAGTTATAATTTTATTCATAGAACAAAGATAATTTTATACAGTATATAAAATCAAATTATAAATCAATACATACACTCAAGCAGTGCTGCAGCAGCTTTTGTCACTCTGTTCCCCTGTTACAAAGTAGCATTAACTACCAGGAGCCCGGATCCATTGTTCTGTTTGGGGCTGGTGTTTCCTGTTCCCTTCCACCTATGCATAAAATGAGGTTGAAGGATTGTAAGAGGTGCATGAAAGTCAGCCAGCCCCCAGTTTGATGTACTCACCTTCCAGTCTGTCACCAACCAAATAAGACCTGTCTCTTGGTACAAAGAACAGGGGTTTAGTTGACACACATTTGCAAACGCATGTGAAAGCTGCAGAGCCACGTCACGTGACGTGGCTCTGCAGCTTTCACATGCGTTTGCAAATGTGTGTCAACTAAACCCCTGTTCTTTGTACCAAGAGACAGGTCTTATTTGGTTGGTGACAGACTGGAAGGTGAGTACATCAAACTGGGGGCTGGCTGACTTTCATGCACCTCTTACAATCCTTCAACCTCATTTTGTGTTTTGTTATAGGGATGGAGATGCCGGGCAACACCAGCTTGGGTCTCATCTAAAGTCCCACCTAGTCCAATATGTTCCACCTATGCATAGCCCAGTTGTATAGGGAGCAGTGGCGGCCCGTCTATTAGGGGCGCAGGGGCGCCACCCCCCCTCTCCATGCGTCCAGCCCCCTAATCTACATGCAGGGCGCCGGACGCATGGATTCCAATAGGGGATTTTTTTTTAAAGCATGTGATTAGAGCCAGAGGCTCTAATAGGCTAAAAAAAAGGGTGGGCTCGGGGTGCAGAGCACTGCGCCCTGAGCCCACCCAGTGGTATGGCAATAGCGAATAAATCTTCGCTATTGTCACACTGATTCTCCTCCCAGCCAATCACTAAGAGGGTTGTGAGACCACTTTCCAAATTGGCCAAAAGGAGAAGCGATCTTACTGGCCACTGACCAGGAAGAGGGAGGAGACACACGGCACGTGGCTCAGCCATCCAGCACTCCTCGGCTCGGATAGGAGGAGGTAAGGAGGCAGGCCTGCCGGCTGAATTACCCCCCCCCCCCCGAATTACCCCAAATTGGTCTTCCGCCCCCCCCCCCTCCCCGAATAAGAAAGCACCAGCCACCACTGATAGGGAGACTCCACTATGAGCTGTTTACCCTAGGTCCTCATAATACACAGGTTCTATCCTGACCCTTTTGGTGGAGTGGTCCCTTCCATGTTGGCCTGGTCCCTTCCTGTGTGGCTCTTGCTGTCCGAGCATCTGAAGTACAATTAGTCCTGTGTATCATACAAAAACGTGATGCGCCAGACATACACAATTCATAAGAGTGATAAATTGATAAATTATATAATTATAAACTCGTCAAGTTCATAAAGCACACATAAGTGTTCGTGCTAAAATCCAATGATAATCGAAGTGTCCCAGTGTTCAACTAAAGTTGTAATCCAGTGATGATTAATAACATATATTGTGAACACCAATACGTGAATCCCTCCACCAGATAGATTAGCCTCTCACCTTCCTGCCAGACCCAAATGGGCCAGCAATCGCATATATCAAGGATATAGGACTTCAGGAAAGGGCCTCCCTGTTATTCACCTCCGGGGATTCCGATACATATATGGGGATAGAAATATGGCAAAATCTAGTGCTCTCTGTTTGGTAATTATAATCAGCTTTATTAAGAGAAAAATAATTCCACTCACATTTGCAGGGCACTCAGCCGTGCCTGCTATGCTGACAGGTTTGTAGAAAGTGCACCGAAGAGAAGGTCTGCGTCGGCCACGCACGCTCCGCCCCCCCTATACGTGTTACGTCGAGCGTGATGCTCCTCTGACTTCCTCGGTAGGAAGTCAGGAATGTGAGTGGAATTATTTTTCTCTTAATAAAGCTGATTATAATTACCAAACAGAGAGCACTAGATTTTGCCATATTTCTATCCCCATATATGTCTCGGAATCCCCGGAGGTGAATAACAGGGAGGCCGTTTCCTGAAGTCCTATATCCTTGATATATGCGATTGCTGGCCCATTTGGGTCTGGCAGGAAGGTGAGAGGCTAATCTATCTGGTGGAGGGATTCACGTATTGGTGTTCACAATATATGTTATTAATCATCACTGGATTACACCTTTAGTTGAACACTGGGACACTTCGATTATCATTGGATTTTAGCACGAACACTTATGTGTGCTTTATGAACTTGACGAGTTTATAATTATATCATTTATCAATTTATCACTCTTATGAATTGTGTATGTCTGGCGCATCACGTTTTTGTATGATTATTTGGTGATTGTGATTCGTGAACACGATTGGTGTATGCTGCCGGATAATTTATTTTACACATTTGATGTTTCACTTTCATGCACTTTTTTACGCACAGTGAATTTGTGTTGAAGTTCACATTTTATATTTGGTTTGCGCTGATAGTTTTGTGGTATATTATTTGAATTAGTCCTGTGTATGCCTTTAAATCACATGTGGTTACGGTTGTTGGTTGTACATTTTTTTGTGGATACTGTTGTACCCAAACCCTTCACCCCTGACAAAGAGAAAATCTTCAAATATCTCGAAACGCGTTGGGTGCTATTTGTCTGTTACTCTACAGATTCTGGGTTATCAATGTAACAACCGTAATTGTCTTATGTAATTCCGCATGATATTTTTATCTCTTCTATATGTCGTTACTATTATATCCATTTAAAAAAAAATATTTTCTATATATTTTCTACAAATGTTTCCATTCAATGCCCTAAAAAGTCCCTACCCATAGGGGGGTCATACCTATTTTTTCAGTATATTAGGGATGTGGGTTTCTTTCAGCAGTTTACCGCCTTTGTCCTCAATACATATAAAAGTTAGGTGCATTGTTATTCATGGCGGAATCGCATAATGATGCGGTTACAATGAACATGCAGAGGTTTGCAAAGGGCAAAATTCAATGCGTGTTTTTTAGAATTCTGAGACTCTTTCATCCGGGAAATATCTGCATGTAATGTTGATATGGTCTAGAAAGATGAAAATAGTTTTTGTGTCATATTAGCCAACACACATAACAGTATATATATATACATCCATATATTATGGTGATATCTATTGGAAAGAGTGGGTTCAAGGTGTGATAATCGCAGAGCGTCCCCACGTTGTTGCTGGTCGTGCCATCGATTTGGGATGTGGCCACATACAGCTAAATAGATCTCCCTATTTTCTTGATAAACGTTGTGGATGTACATACTGTATTTACCCTGCTGGGCTACTGTATTCGGAGAGCCACTAGTGCTGGCTGTCAGAATACCAAACAGTGCCTCCAGCTAATTAGCTGATGGAGGTAGGGTGACAGACAATGCTGTTATGGCGTCCCGCTCACAGGGATATGAAAGTGCAGATCCGCTGCTGTCACTTGGCTCCTTAAGAACAGATAGCAGGGGGGGGTTGTGATACACCAAATTCCTGCTATTGCAAAAGTTCAAGAACACATCCTAGGGTACCCTTTAGATGTGCATGTTGCAGGGAGGTTGCTGGATATTGCATGGTGTAGACTTTAGCTATGCAGTCTGCCCAACACTGATCAAATTCTATCAGATCTGCTTCTGGAACAGTGATCAAGCAACTGATCAGTCCAGCACAGCTAAACTCTGCACTATCCATTGGTAAGCAGGGAGCCTTAAGGGTTGCCGGGAATGTGCTCTTTCACTTTCCTCATCACTTACCCTCTCTGCTGTTAGTGCATCTGAATGTGTGACAACATTGGACATTTTGGGAGAGCAGCATAAATTGTGGATACAGGCATAAAGGAAATGGATTCCGAATGGTGTGCTCTGTAATAATTCCAAGCTATTTATGAAGAATAAATGTACACCAGTGGCGGCCCATCCATTGGGGGCGCAGGGGCGCCACCCCCCCTCAGGGCTGTCTTTAACACAGGGCAAAAGGGTCAGCTGCCCCGGGCCCAGTCATTGTTGTGGGGCCCAAAGCAGCTGCCCCTGGAGCCCGCCAGAGGCTCTAATAGGCTTCAAAAAAGGGTGGGCTCAGGGCGCAGAGCACTGCACCCTAGCCCACCCAGCTGTGTGACAATAGCGAATGAATATTCACTACTGTCAAACGGATCCTTCTCCTGGCCAATCAGGAAGTGGGTTCCCGATTGGCCGAAAGGAGAAGCCATGCCATTGGCCGAGGAAGAGGAGGAGGGAGGAGACGCAGGAGACTGAGGAGCCACCGCTGCCTGTCTGCCCTCTACATGTTCAGGGTAAGTGAGCCAACGACCGGGGGGGGTTATGGTTTGCAGGCTGGTGTGTTCCAGGGGGGGGTATGGCGTGGTCCATTTGTGTCCCCCCCCCCCCCGACCCATGGAGCACCAGCCGCCACTGATGTACACAGAACATAAAGTAACATGATGAAACAATTCAGAATTAAAATTTGAAGCATTATGATATAACCTCTTGACAAAGACACTGGGGTTGATTTACTAAAGGCAAATAGACTGCACTTTGCAAGTGCAGTTGCTCCAGAGCTTAGTAAATGAGGTAAAGTTTTCACTTTGCAAAAAGTATCCAATCGCGTGCAAGAACATCATTTTTGCTTTCACATGATTGGATGATGGAAGTCAGCAGACCTTTTCTCATTTACTAAGTTCTGGAGCCACTGCACTTGCAGAGTGCAACTGCACTTTGCAAAGTGCACAGTGTATTTGCCTTTAGTAAATCATCAACCCCACTGTGCATTGCTGGGGTGCTGGGGGAGTTCTTATTACAAAACTAGAAACGATCTTGTCATTACGGTAAGTACGGCCTCCCACTTAGTACTTTGTTTTGGCAAGTGCCCTGCTATTATCTTTAGCCTACAGAACAAAAGATGGTAAGAATCTACAGTGACCCTTGTTTTAATTCCCTGAGTGCCGGTTCACACATATGTGATGCGGGAACCCTGCTAATCCACTGCGGGTTCCCGCATCGCATTCAAATCACAGGCAGTTCACACTGCCATATGCGAATCGCTGGGGGTGTCAGTACAAAGTACACTCCCAGACCAGTTCGCATATCGCAGTGCGAACTGTCAGTTCGGACATGAATCGGATAGCATTGGTGTGAACACCCATGTAATCGGATTCTGCTGCAGACCCAAAAAAGGGTCCTGTGTGTGTTGTGTCCAAATCCGATGCAAATTCAGCCAAATTTGCATCGCACAGACATCGCATGTGATTTGCAGAGCAGTGCACTCCGAATCACATGCAATGTCTGTCATCGCTATAGTGTGAACCGGGGCTCAATCAATTTAGCTGGTCTGGAAAACTTTATTTTAAATTTTTTTAAACAAAACTGAACGTTCCATTTTTTTTTTTTTTTTTTAAACCTGATATATTTACAAAGCTAAACATTTTGAAAACAAAAGTCTTTTGTGATATAAACTCATTCTGAAATTAGAAATAAACAGGACATAAAGTTGCTGCACAAACCTTCTTTTATTACCAAAATAATTTTCATAAAAAAAAAAAAAAATATATAGCAAAATAACAGATAGCTTATATAATAAGCCAACATGTTTGAGACATGGTGTGCCGCCAAAATAACCAAACTGCATTTTAAGATATTGGGAGTACTGATTGATTTGTTGCAAAGCAGTATAAAAATCTCTCCCAAAATTACTTTAAAGTCACAATAATACACATTAAAGCTCTTTCCTCCAATATCCTTATGCCAGGTAAGAATTATCCTGTTCTGTAAAGAGGGTGCTGTACACAAATTAGGAAAACTATACACAGTGTACACATCGCCACCTAATACCCTAAGAGCAAAGTTCTGCTCTTTAGTCTACTTCTTCCATCCTGGATGAATCATCTTCGCCCTCTAGTGGTGGCATGTCTTCAATCACCGGGCTTGTGATTTCCTCCTGAGTGATGTCATCTTCATCAATACCTGTACAAAGAAAGTAAGGGTCCATGAGCCACCGAACAAAGTCCATTTACCTATACTGTTCAAAGTGGAACTTCACTCTGAAGGGGAGTGTCCTCCTCGCCCCCTCCTCCACTAAATTTGGCACATTACATTTATTTGTAGGGAGTGGGTACCTAGTTTTGATAGGTACAGGCTCCCACTTCCGCTCACAGGGGAGGACTGGGCAGGGGGGCAATTGCCCCCTGGGCCACTCTGACGCCCCGTAAAAAGGATAAAGCACAGCCCCCCCCCAGCATGGATGGTGTACACTGTGTCTGAGCAGAGGCCGGTTCCATGCCCCACTGGAGACTCTTCTGCCCTGGCCAGCCCCAACCGAGCTGTCCCAGCTCCCCCCAAACTCCCCCTGCTGGCAAGGTTGGAAACCCGAATTCAGCCTGTAAGTAGAGCAAAGTCGCTGCACCATGGGCCTCTGGTTTGTACTTGCCCCCTGGGCCGAAGGTTGCCAGTCTGCCCCTGTCCGCTCTGATTGCCTGTTCACCACATGCTATGTTCTACTATATGTTGTTGTATAAGGGGCCACTCACCTAATCCAAGCTTGATCATTCTGTAGATGCGGTTGGCATGTGTTTGGGGGTCCTCCAGGGTGAAGCCAGAGGATAGCAGGGCAGTTTCATAAAGCAGATTCACCAGATCTTTCACAGACTTGTCGTTCTTGTCGACCCCAGCCTTCTGCCTCAAATTTTCAATAATTGGGTGATCACAGTTGATTTCAAGATGCTTCTTGGCTGACATGTAACCCATTGTGGCGTTGTCTCTGAGGGCCTGAGCCTTCATGATACGCTCCATGTTGGCTGTCCATCCATAGGTGCTGGTCACTATGCAGCATGGAGATTCCACCAGTCTGTTGGAGATCACCACCTGGAGACCACAAGTATAGATGAAATACATATCAAAAAAGATTGAGTTTCTAAATTAAAAAACTACTTATAACCCCCAAATATTATATATATATATATATATATATATATATATATATATATATATTTATATATATATATTTGGGGGTTATAAGTAAATATATATATATATATATATAAAATATTTGGGGGTATATAATATAGTATATATATATATATTAGCAGACACCCTATGGAATAAAATGTGTTGATCTTTGTAATTTTTTACGTCACACGGTATTTGTGCAGCTATTTTTCAAACATAATTTTTTTGGAAAAAATATATTTTAATAAATTAAAAAAAAAAACTATATATATACCCCAATGTTTTGTATAATATGAAACATGATGTTACACCGAGTAAATAGATACCTAACATGTCACGCTTTAAAATTGTGCACGCTCCTGGCAACAAACTACAGTACTTAAAGCGAGGCTTTAAATGCCTTTACAGGTTACCTGTTTAGAGTTACAGAGGTGGTCGAGCACTATAATCTTAGCTCTCTCTCAAACGGTGATACCACAGGTGTGGTGTGAACATCGTTTACAAGTGCGTGCGCGACTTACGTATGCATTTGCTTCTGTGCAAGAGCACGGAGGGATAGGGGCGCTTTAAATTTTTACTTCCACCCTGAACCGGAAGTGACGTCATGACGTCGCTACAGTCCTCGAAGGCCATAGAGGCGATAAATGACGATCTAGTCTTTTATGGCCTCTGTGACTAGCTGGTCGCCGTAAGCCCGAGAAACACTGGTGAGTGTCAGGACATCCCCTCCCACTGCTTCTGAAACCATTCCAGCGGCTCAAAAAAAAAAACAATACCGAGGTTATGGCTGATATCTTCAAACCGCAATGTATATATACAGGTCCTTCTCAAAAAATTAGAATATTGTGATAAAGTTCATTATTTTCTGTAATGTACTGATAAACATTAGACTTTCATATATTTTAGATTCATTACACACAACTGAAGTAGTGCAAGCCTTTTATTGTTTTAATATTGATGATTTTGGCATACAGCTCATGAAAACCCAAAATTCCTATCTCAAAAAATTTGCATATCATGAAAAGGTTCTCTAAACGAGCTATTAACCTAATCATCTGAATCAACTAATTAACTCTAAACACCTGCAAAAGATTCCTGAGGCTTTTAAAAACTCCCAGCCTGGTTCATTACTCAAAACCGCAATCATGGGTAAGACTGCCGACCTGACTGCTGTCCAGAAGGCCATCATTGACACCCTCAAGCAAGAGGGTAAGACACAGAAAGAAATTTCTGAACGAATAGGCTGTTCCCAGAGTGCTGTATCAAGGCACCTCAGTGGGAAGTCTGTGGGAAGGAAAAAGTGTGGCAGAAAACGCTGCACAACGAGAAGAGGTGACCGGACCCTGAGGAAGATTGTGGAGAAGGACCGATTCCAGACCTTGGGGGACCTGCGGAAGCAGTGGACTGAGTCTGGAGTAGAAACATCTAGAGCCACCGTGTACAGGCGTGTGCAGGAAATGGGCTACAGGTGCCGCATTCCCCAGGTCAAGCCACTTTTGAAACAGAAACAGCGGCAGAAGCGCCTGACCTGGGCTACAGAAAAGCAGCACTGGACTGTTGCTCAGTGGTCCAAAGTACTTTTTTCGGATGAAAGCAAATTTTGCATGTCATTCAGAAATCAAGGTGCCAGAGTCTGGAGGAAGACTGGGGAGAGGGAAATGCCAAAATGCCTGAAGTCCAGTGTCAAGTACCCACAGTCAGCTTCAGTCAGCTGCTGGTGTTTGTCCACTGTGTTTTATCAAGGGCAGGGTCAATGCAGCTAGCTATCAGGAGATTTTGGAGCACTTCATGCTTCCATCTGCTGAAAAGCTTTATGGAGATGAAGATTTCATTTTTCAGCATGACCTGGCACCTGCTCACAGTGCCAAAACCACTGGTAAATGGTTTACTGACCATGGTATTACTGTGCTCAATTGGCCTGCCAACTCTCCTGACCTGAACCCCATAGAGAATCTGTGGGATGTTGTGAAGAGAAAGTTGAGAGACGTAAGACCCAACACTCTGGATGAGCTCAAGGCCGCTATCGAAGCATCCTGGGCCTCCATAACACCTCAGCAGTGCCACAGGCTGATCGCCTCCATGCCACGCCGCATTGAAGCAGTCATTTCTGCAAAAGGATTCCCAACCAAGTATTGAGTGCATAACTGAACATAATTTTTTGAAGGTTTACTTTTTTTGTATTAAAAACACTTTTCTTTTATTGGTCGGATGAAATATGCTAATTTTTTGAGATAGGAATTTGGGGTTTTCATGAGCTGTATGCCAAAATCATCAATATTAAAACAATAAAAGGCTTGCACTACTTCAGTTGTGTGTAATGAATCTAAAATATATGAAAGTCTAATGTCTATCAGTACATTACAGAAAATAATGAACTTTATCACAATATGCTAATTTTTTTTAGAAGGACCTGTATGTATTGCGGTAGGCAAATGGTTAATAGTGCCAAAAAAAAGAAGGGACAAATGTTTGGCTAGTTATGGAAATTTTTTCTGTGATACAAAGACAAACTCACCTTCTCAACCTTCTTGTCCAGGATGTCCTTTATGACTTTGAGGAGATCTTCAAATTTGGTTGTGATCTCTTCCTTCTTTTTCTTCTCCTCCTCATCCTCTGGAAGCTCCAGGCCTTCTTTAGTAACAGACACCAAAGTTTTGCCATCGAATTCCTTCAGTTGCTGCACGCAGTACTCATCAATGGGCTCTGTCATGTAGAGGACCTCAAGGCCATGCTTACGAAGTCTTTCAACGAAGGCGGAATGGGCTACTTGATCCCTGGTCTCACCTGCATTTAGACAAGGATGAAGAGAAGAGTGTAAAACATTATGAAGCACACAAGCAGAGCAGGTACAAGGGGGGGCGGAAGGGACGGGTGCCCTGGGCGGCACCATTTAGTAGAGGAAGGGGGCGCAGCGCAGCACAGGTGAACTGTGTGTGACTACTAACACACCGGGCGGGCAGGCGAGCGGCCGCTAATAGCTGTAATGAAGTGAGACCTTCACTTCCCTGTCAGGCGGGTATCTCCACTGACAGGGAAGTGAAGGGCTGACTTCGTTACAGGCAGCCATTAGCGGCCTCTTACCCGCCCGCCTGGTGTATTAGTTCATACCAGGGGTGGACTGACCCATCTGACTGAGTGCCCGGGACCAGTGGGGGGCCCCATGAGAGGCTCCTGGGGATGAAGTCAGTGCCGGATCAACGTCCAGCATTGTGCTTCACTCAGTGAAGATTCCTGTCAGGCTGCCTTCAGTTCTCTGAATTCCCTGCCCGCCTCCTCTCTCCCCGCCCGCCTCGATGACCCTCTTGCTTGCTAGGACCGGCACTGCTCACGAGTACGGACACAGCTTGGTCGGCTTGGCATGGCACTACTCCCGGTTTTTAACATTGACGTCCATGGGAAATCTCAGTCAGGTTGACATGGCACTGCTCCCTGTCTAACATTGGCGTCTATAGGAAATCTTGGTCAACTTGACATAGCACTGCTGCTGGTTTTTAACATTGGCGTCTATGGGAAATCTCAGTCAGCTTGACATGGCACTGCTCCCTGTCTAACATTGGAGTCTATGGGAAATCTTGGACAGCTTGGCATGGCACTGCTCCCTGTCTAACATTGGCATCTATAGGAAGTCTTGGTCAGCTTGACTGCTCCTTGTTTTTAACATTGGCATCTATGGGAAATATTGGGAAATATTGGTTTTGAAATGACACTGACTTTTTCTTTATACCCGGGGGGGGGGGGGGGGGCGCAGTTTGCCATCTTTGCCCTGGGCACCAGATGACCTTGTCCTGGCACTGCACACAAGGCACCTCTGAATAGCCTAGACCCTGGTTAGAACTAATATTAGGAGATCAGGGCCTACCTGTGATGTAGTAGATATGTTTCTGGTTCTCCTTCATTCGTGATACGTATTCTGCCAGTGAAATCATCTCATCTCCAGAAGCTGAGGTGTGATAGCGCAACAGTTCAGAAAGCTTCTTGCGGTTTTGAGCGTCTTCATGAATTCCAAGCTGAAAAAATAGAAAGCGATGTATTTTTATTGATGATAGCTGATTGTTAATAGTTGATCATAGAGCTTTTCATAAGACCACTGTGCTTCCCAGCCTTGACCTCTCTCAATTTTAGCTCTATAAAAAGTGTCCTAAAGAAGATTTTCAGTTTAGCTGGAAACTTTCTATCTGTGTGAGATCCTCCATGTTGATAACTAACAGTAGTTTCTGCCAAAGAAGCTGTAATTTATCCAGAAAAATCAAGCAAGTTTGAAAATACCACGCTTTACTTGCTCCTGTTCTCAAAGGCCTTTGCTGAAAAACCTCAATGGTGGCTGGGCCAGTTCAAATTTCCTCTCTGTTGGCTGATATCGGACCCAGACATGTAAAGATTCAGGAGTAGTTAAATAAAATAAAAGCCTACTCTGGATCCCTAGAGATATACCATCTTGTGGCCCGCAGAAATAAGTAAACACAACTAGATGGTTTTTGGAGCTGTCCTCTTTTATACAATAGTGGATTTGCAGGAAGTCTGTCTCTCCTGTTCTTCAAGGTTTCATTTTTACTAAAATGGTTCTAAAGGTTTTTACCCTAAACACATTAGGGCAGGTGTGTCAAACTCAATTTCATCATGGGCCGCATCAGCATTATGATTCTCCTCGAAGGGCCGGTTGTATCTGCAAGATTAGATGTGCAGAGCTCCCCACCTCTCCTTACATCAGATGTCAAGAGCACCCCCACCATCAGCAGTCAAGAGTCCCCCACCTTCCCTTACATCACAGTGTTCACCCCTTACCTTGTGCTGATGCTGGGAAGAGCTGGGATCTGGAGAAGAACCAGAGAAAGGCTGGAGATCTCCTGCAGCTGCAGGAGAGGTGCAAGGGCAACATGAGATGCCAGGAGGACCAGATTTGGCCCGCAGGCCTTGTGTTTGACACATGTGCATTGGGGTGAAAAAACCTTCTTCAAACAGCTCCCCCCCAGCCCCCCCCAAATACTTAACTGAGCCCCATCTCGACAAGGCGATGTGCATGAGAGCTTGTCTCTACCGCCTCACTGGCCCAGACAGAGCCTCGAGAGCCATTGGTTTCTGCTGTTGTCAATCACAGGCTGTAAGGAGGGAGTGGGGGGGGGGTGTCTTATGGAGCTTGGGAGCAAGCATGCATGAGTGTCCCCATAGCAAGCAGCTTTCTATGGGAGCACTTGGCAAGGGGGAGGAGATAGGAGCGCGGGGGACCTGGGAAGAAGAGGATCAGGGCTGCTCTGTGCAAAACCATTACACAGAGCAGGTAAATATAACATGTTTCTTATTTTAATTAGAAAAAAAAAAATAGAATCACTTTGATTGTTACTGTTTTCTGAGAGAAGCTGCATCAAACAAATGACTTTTTTAGGATTTTAAGTTGGTAAGAATGACTCAAAAAGGTATGAGAATTCACATAACAAGGTGCATTCAAATTCTTTAATTTGCTAATATGCATTGAGTAAATAAAGCTCTGGGAGAGATTGGTTGGTGTGGGCAAGGTCCCCATTCTTCTCTACTCTTACCTTTATATTTTTGGAGAACTGCTCATAGAACTTTTTATAGTTCTCTTTGTCCTCGGCCATCTCTGAGAAGAGTTCCAGACACTTTTTTACCAAGTTCTTCCGAATAACTTTGAGAATTTTGCTCTGTTGCAACATCTCGCGAGAGATATTCAGCGGAAGGTCTTCAGAGTCCACCACGCCTTTGATAATGTCTGTGGGACAAAAGATAATCAGACAAGATACTTCTAGTGTACTGTGAGGACCAGCTTCAAACAGATGCAGCCACTCACTTAACCACTGCCTAACGATGATTTACGTCGGCAGTCAGCCCCTCACAGGCAAAGTGACGTAGGGCTACGTCGCTAGCCTGTGAGGCTCTAGGGAGCGAGCGCGCACCGCTGGAGGCGCGCTCCCGCTCGCTCATAGACACCCCCCCCCCCCCGCGCGAGTGAACGACGGACTCCAAGTCCGCCGGTCACTCATGATCGTTGGTTACACCGGGAGAAAGGCAGGCGGTTAATGTAAACAAAGCCGTCTGTCATTCTCCCCTGTGTAACAGCAGAGATCATACGGTCCTGCTATGTAGGACCGTTGATCTCTGCTGTTACACACACAGGCACATCCAATCACAGTTAGAAGCACGCCCCTAGGGACACACTTAACCCCTCCTTCTCAAATAAAGTTAACCCCTCAATTTCATTTGGGTACAGCAACGCACGACCGCGCAATTGTCCGTTAAAGTCACGCAGTGCCGAATTGCAAAATAGGCCCTGGTCAGGAAGGGGGTAAAATCTTCCGGGGCTTAAGTGGTTAAGGGGGTAATTCTTGCCAATAACCACAAGTGTAAGGAGCATTCTTCCCACTGACCATCACACTAATGTATCATGAGTTGTAGATAAAGTCATTTTTAGTTCCCTGAGACTCAGAGGCGTAACTAGAACCTTCAGGGCCCCGGTGCAAGAAACCATGAAGGGCCCCTCGGACCCCTGGCCGGGGCCCTTCCCTTCAAGCCTGGGGCTCTTCCCACTGATCCTGGGGTCCTTTACTCACGTTGCGGGGTCCTTTATTACAGTCCCGCAGCAGGACCCTTTCACAAATTCTGCAGTGGGCCCCTTTTCTTCCATCTTGGGGCCTGCAGCTACAGGAGGAAAAAGAAGGACAGTGATTTCTCTACATGCTTCTCCTGTCGCCCCTCCTATCCAGGTGTACAGGGGAGCCGCACAGGCCCCCTGGAGCATGGGGCCCGGTTGCGATTGCAACCCCTGCAACCCCTGTAGTTACGCCCCTGCTGAGACTGGAAAGTTATTTCAAAGTTTCCTCTGTTGAAAAGGTTGGTAAAAGCTGTCCTAGGTGGACAGGAAGAGTCTGACCGGCTTCCAGTAATATCACAGAAGGGAAAAGTGACTTACTCAGAAATTCTGGAATGAGATCCTCACAGTTGTCCATGATGAACACTCTGCGCACGTACAACTTGATGTTATTCTTCTTCCTCTTGTTCTCAAACAAGTCAAAGGATGCCCTCCTGGGCACGAAGAGGAGAGCCCGGAATTCAAGCTGACCCTCAACGGAGAAATGCTGGAAAATGACAGTAAGGCACGTCAGTCATGGATAAAGGCCAAGTCTTATGTATCCAGCATGGACCAAGTGAATGCAATAAAGGCTGCCCAAAAGGACCAATCAGCTTTTAGCTTTTAGGTTCTTTGCTGAACTTGAAAATGGAAGCCTGGAATATTTTTAGTTTTTCTGACTAATAATAATTTTTATTAAAGTTTTAGTACATATCAGACATAGTACAAATAACAAGTACAGAAGAGTACAAGAAAACGGTAGTATAAAGTAGAAGATGGTAAAATATGATACCATAACAAAGAACAAAAAATGACCAAAATGACAAGGGGAGGGTGCAACAAAGGGTATACGTAACAGTACACCCCCCCCCTCCAGGTGCAGAGCCGATTGCATAGACGCCCAATCCGGCGTACCCTCCAGCCATCTCTCATTTACGGTCCCAGGCCGGTCAATATTTTTAGTTTTTATCGGTAATTACTTACACCCCTCTGGGTGATCTCTGTACATTGCAGGGATTTTAACAAACCTTGTTGCAGATTCCTACCTTTTGTTGTTCTGTTTGTTTGTCTGTGTTCATGTGTGTGAATCTGTATGGGGGTGATATTATAATTATTAATTAGCTGCTGCACTTGCAGGGCTATGGGGGAAAGTGGCAGGGTCTGCGTCCCTTTAGATGTAATTTCCCTTTGGAAGTATCTCACCAAAAATGATATTTTTGTTGCAGGGGATGCCAAAAATCTGACTTATATCTTAGTGCAGATTTCTGGGTAAATCAGCAAGCCAATCACACAAGCAGGAAATTACATTTTCAGGGGGTGTACCGTACATTCTGTGTACAGGACACCTCCAGGTAGCCATATTGCATTGCGTTTTACATAAAATTACAGCGCTGAAGATTGAAAAGGAAAGGGAATGTTTAATGCCATTCAATTACAATATGACTTGAGTCGCAATTTTATACACTATATATATATATTATTTTTTTTTCGCTAATTTTTTTACCACAAAAGTGGAGTTACCCTTTAAAAGCCAACTGTGGGAAGCTTCTCAGCCACATCGGTTGTCATTACAAGACAGCTGACCGTTTGACTATGGACACCGGTACCGGGGTGATGCCTCTAGCAGCAGGCATCACTCCGATACAGCACTATCCGAAATATCGGCAATATCGGGGAAAGTGGATATCGGCCCTCGATATATCGGCTTTGCCGATAATCGGTCGATCTCTAATACATGGAATGTTCCCTTTCATCCTGTACTCAGACATACTGTATACTTGTACAATGCTACAAATATATTTTGCTGTACTTTGAGCTATACAGTATACCTGTCCCTTACCCCTCCAGATTTTATATGCCTTTGCATCCCTTTTATCTATATAGACTGCAAGCAAATAAGCAACACCCTCATAGTTTGGTTACCTGTTATGTTGTTGGTGAGGGATCCTTTGCTGTGGGGTTCTTATGTTGTTGGGTGAGATCCACTGTTGAGGGGGGATGGTCTATTGACGCTGACTGCTGAGGATCTATTGTAGTTGGGGGTTTTAGTATTTCTGAGGAGTGTCAATTGTTGATGGAGGGATATATCATTGTGGGGGATCTATTGTTGCTGGTGGAGGATAATTTGCTTTGAGGTTCTTATGTTGTTGGAGTGATCCACTATTGAAGGGAGAGTGTCTATTGATGCTGACTGCTGGCGATCTATTGCAGCTGGAGGTAGTAGTGTTGCTGGGGGGTGTCAATTGTTGATGGAGGGATATACCATTGTTGAGGATCTATTGTTGCTGGTGGGGATATTTTGCACTGAGTTTCCTATGTTGTTGGGGGAGATCCACTGTTGAGGGGGGGGGGTGGTCTATTGATGCTGACTGTTGGGGATCTATTGTAGCTGGGATTTGTAGTGTTTCTTGGGGGTGTAAATTTTTGCCGGAGGGATCTATAATTGCTGGGTGATCTATTGTTACTGATGGGGGTGATGGCTGCTGGGGTACCTATTGTTGCCAGCAGGCGTCTTTGTTGCTGGTGGGGAATGATTGTTGCCAGGGGGGGGGGGTGGTGTATTTTGTTCCTGGGGGAAGGGTCTATTGTTGCTGGGGCAGATCTATTGTTGCTGGTAGGGTCTATTATCATTAACCAATTCCATACAAATTACTTAACAACACAAAATATTACTTGGGTCTGTATTCTCTAAAAGGAGCGGTACTAGGAGGTGGATAGGGGTATAGACAAGGGCCGGTGCCCAGAGGTAGGTGTGGGTGAGGAGAGTACCTGCACCTATTCTTTGAGAAAGAAAAGCCCTGATATGCTCATTATATACTCTATTGTATATGCTAGATAGCACTGTATGAGTACAAGAGCAAGGCAAAGAACCAAGCAGAACTGATCTACCACTGATGTGACCCATGGGTCGCGTTATGGAAGAATCTCTTGGTGTCTTACTTTCACAGCCAGGTGGTCCTCCCAGTCGTTGGTGAGGCTCTTGTAGAACTCTCCATACTCCTCGTTGCTGATATCATCGGGGTTGCGGGTCCAGATGGGTTTGGTCTTGTTTAGCTCCTCCTGGTCAATGTATTTCTCTTTGATCTTCTTGGTCTTCTTCTTCTTGTCTCCGGCCTTGGTGTCCTCCTCCTCGTCAGATCCCACATCCTCAATCTTTGGCTTTTCTGTGGCGCTGTCTTTTTCTTCTGCTTTGTTTTCTACAGTTTCCGCTTCAGCTTCATCATCGCTGATTTCCTTCTCGCGCTGCTTCTCTACCTGTGGGACGAAATGAATCGCAGGTTAAGCGAGCAATATTAAAGAACAATTCTACTATGCCGTATTGGCCTGCAGACATACCATGTAATGGGGTGTATTTATTAAGAAGATTTGCAGAGCTTTTCGTCCCATAAAACTGTATTATATGTTTATTGTATGTCTTTCACCTTTTTGGTTTTTCTTATTTTAAATATAATAATACATTTTGTATATTTTAAAACCTTTATCTGTTTATTGGCACCTTAAAAATCCCCAACCAAATTTTCTCTTCCTCTCCCAATCCATGGGTGGTTGAGTTTTCCTACCTATGCATGTACATTCGTTCTGTGCGTATGGGGGGAAATCAAATATTATTAGGCTGTTTTCTCTTCAGGTCGAATGTTCTTCATAGAGGGACACAGGAAAATACCTTGTTATGTCCACTAGATGGAGCTGACAATCATACTAACCACTTCCCGCCGGCTGTACGCATATATGAAAGCTCCCAATGTATACTTGCGATCGTGGCCCTACCGATCACGTGACTGCAGTGACTGCCAATTACAGCGGTCACATGATCGGAATGCCCGCCTCCCAGCATTTAGAACCTGTTAAAGGGCCGGGAGGCGGTGGCGGGAAGCAGTTAAATAAGCATTCGTTTCATATGATCATCAGCTCCATCCAGTGGCACAATACAGTATTTTCCTGATTTTACTCTATCCTGTAGGTCAGTGTTTTTCAACCTTTTTTGTGCAAAGGCACACTTTTTTCATGAAAAAAATCACGAGGCACACCACCATTAGAAAATGTTAAAAAAATGTAACTCTGTTTTCCTATATTGACTATATATAAAGTAATTCTCTTGAATAGGAATCAAATAAACACAAAGAAATTATTTTATAATTACTTTATTATGAAATAATAAAGTATTTTATAATTTTTCATATTTCTGTTTACGAAACCTGGGCCTGTTTGGCTGAACACAAAGCTGATATTCTGTCTGGAATCGAAGAAAGACACACAGGTAGCTCTTCGTCAACAGCTCTCATCCCCACATCCCTTTTAACAGTGCGAGGCTACCTTTCAAAATGAAGCCCCCCCACTGCCTCTTTGTAAGGCAACTTGTTCCCAGGTTGAGGAGACAAAGATGTAATTTCTACATCTTGCTCCCAGAAGGGATCATGTGACTCACGGGCATGTGCCGGGGGCCTATTAGAGTGGAAGCCCCTTTATAGTAAAGGTGCCCCCAAATATCTGATCCCCAATAACCTCCAAAATTGAATAAACACACACAAATCATGAAAAAGTATTTTGCTAAAAATTCCATAAATAAAAAACAATGTCACCTGCTGTACAGTAAATTCATCATCAATTTCCAACATCAGGGCAGGCAACAATGTAGAGCCAGCCTCAATCCCGAAGACCCAGCACCACACCACAATGTCCTCCTACCTGATAATGTTGCCCAGGCTGCCTGTCACCACCACGACGTGCTGTCTGACACAGTCTTCTTCTTCTCCAGGTTCTGTGACAGTGAGTCCCACGCTGCGCACCTGCAGACAGTGCAAAGTGGGTGGAGACGGAGCCAAATTGTAAAAGGCGGGGACTGGGAGGCGGCGGGGCGTGGCGGCCTGGAGGAGAAGAGGCTCAGAAGGGGGTGACGTCACTGGTTGCTAGATGCTAAGCGGACTCTAGCTTAGCAACCAGTGCTCCCCGCAGAGAGAGAGCGCCGCCGCCGCAGCCACAGGACACAGGACAGAGAGAGCAGCGCCGCCGCCGCAGCCACAGGACACGAGCGGATGATAGATGGTCAGTAAGGCGGTTCTGCGAACTGCCAAATATTTAGTAACCGGTTCTGTAGAACCGGTGAGAACCGGCTGAATCCCACCACTGCTTAACATGCGCTTCGGATGAAATTGGAATTTTTCCCACGGCACACCAGGCAATATCTCACGGCACACTAGTGTGCCGCGGCACAGTGGTTGAAAAACACTGCTGTAGGTAATACCCACTTGCCAAACACGCTATAGCCGAAAGATGGGCAGGTGGGCGGCACGCTCCTCCAGACACAGCTGATCATTATTTAAACACAAACCGGGTATCGCCATTTCTTTTCTCACACTGACAGCATGAGGAGAGGAGAGCTGGTAACTGGCTTGTGTTAAGGACATCTACACTTATAATCAGGGCACTGATAATCAGCGTCCTCATTTTCTGTGCAGTCCCAACAGACCTCACCAGTGCTGCCAATCAGTGCCCACCAGTGCTGCCAATCAGTGCCCAACAGGGCTGCCAATCAGTGCCCATCAGTGCCTCCTCATCAGTGCTGCCTAGTGCCACCTATCAGTGCCCTTCATTGCCTACTATCAGTTCCACCAATCAGTGCCCTCCAGTTTCACCTATCAGTGCTCTTTAGTGCCTCCTCATCAGTGTCACCTATCAGTGCTGCCTATCAGTGCCACCCATCAGTGCCCTTCAGTGCCTGCTATCAGTTTCACTGATCAGTGCCCTCCAGTGCCACCTATCAGTGCCCTTCAGTGCCTCCTAATCAGTGTCACCTATCAGTGCCACCTATCAGTGCCTACTATCAGTTCCATCGATCAGTGCCCACCAGTGCTGCCAATCAGTGCCTCCTCATCAGTGTCACCTATCAAGGCTGCCTATCAGTGCCACCTATCAGTGCCTGTCAGTGCTTACAATCAGTTCCACCGATCAGTGCCGACCAGTGCTGCCAATCAGTAACCTTCAGTGCCTCCTCATCAGTGTCACCTATCAGTGCCCTTCAGTGCCTACTATGAGTTCCACCGATCAGTGACCACCAGTGCCACTTATCAGTGCCCATCAGTGCCGCCTCATCAGTGTACATCAGTGAAGGAGAAAAATTACCTGTTTGCAAAATTTTATAACAAACTACGAAAAAGTTTTTTTGTTGTTTAAATTTTTAGTCTTTTTTCATTTATTTAGCAAAAAATAAAAAAACCCAGTGGTGAAAAAATACCATCAAAAGAAAACTCTATGTGTGTGAAAAAAAAATGATAATACTTTTATATGGGGACAGTGTAGGATGACTGCTCAATTGTCATTCAAAGTGTGACAGCTCTGAAAGCTGAAAATTGGCCTTGGCAGGAAGGGGGTAAAAGTGCCCAGTAGGCAAGTGGTTAAGGGCATTTGACCTGGGGAGAAAATAACCTAATAACATTCAGATTTGCTTCCATTCTCATTAAACGAATGTACACAAATGTTTTGCAGGACAAATATCTCTATGATTATTTTTATAGATATACAACCATGTTATCAGAAGCCTTGAGTCCATTCTGTCCTTATCTGTCTCACAGCCAGGGCTGGTACAAGGGGTGGGCAGGAGGTTCGGTTGCCCTGGGCACCTTGACCCTAGCCCTTAAGGGAAGGGGGGGGCGGAGTTTGGCATCCTTGCCCTGGGTGCTGGATGACCTTGTCCCGGCACTGCTCACAGCATTTCCTCCCAACATATGTGGCCACAGTGGCACCAGTGCTGGGACAACATCATCGAGAGCCCAGGGCGAACATGCCAAGCAGCACCCCACGCCAGATGTATGAGCATTATGTGTCAGCAAAAATTCCCTCCCCCTCAAAAAAGAAAAAACTCCAGGCTTAAATTCCCCTTCCTGCCAGTACAAATCTGTCCCCTTGCTGAAATCCCCCCTCCCAACACAAATCTTTGTCCTCCCCATCCCCCAAGCTAAAATCCTCCTAGAACCAGGGCCAGCCCTACCACGGGTCCCGGTGGGACCATGGGACCCAGGCGGCACTTAAAGAGGGGCGGCCCCTGGCCACCTCTTCTCTTCTTCGGCTATTACTCGATTGAAAAAAAAAAAAGTCAGCGGCCGCTCGGGAAAGCCCCAAAACGTTCGGCTATTTCCGGGAATAGCCGAACATGTACGGCTTTCCCTAGCGGCGGCGGCGCATGCGCGGTGACATGTTGGCGCCGGGCGGCGCCATTTTTAAATCCTTTTGCGCCTTTAGGAACAGGTAAGTGAGACTGCTCCACAGCCACACTACCTGCCATTATGCGGGCTGCAGGCATACTACAGAAGATGCAGTGCTGCGGTCATGATACATGCCCGCAGCACTGCATCTCCTGTAGTATGCCCGCAGCCCCGCATTCTCTTGTACCATGCCCGCAGACCCGCATTCTCCTCTACCATGCCTGCAGCCCCGCATTCTCCTGTACCATGCCTACAGCCCTGCATTCTCCTGTACAATGCCTACAGCCCTGCATTCTCCTGTACCATGCCTGGCAGCCCCGCATTCTCCTGTACCATGCGCGCAGCCCTGCATTCTCCTGTACCATGCGCGCAGCACTGCAGGGCACTGTGGCACTATAGACAGTAAAAAGCCTGATGCGCTCATCTGCCCAGTGTCTACGGCTCTGTCCTGCTCCTGCTGTCACTCCGTACACACTCACACCCCTCTGACTGCTTTCATAGTCCTATAGAATGTGGGGGCCTCTTGGAGGGCATGAATTTTTTTCCTTTGGGGGGGGGGGGGCAGCATTTCATTCTTGGACCCAGGCAGCACAATGTCTTGGCCCAGCCCTGCCTAGAAATAACCCTCTACCCCCTAAAATTTCCCCTCTGAGCACAACCCCCCCCCCCCCCCCACTCCAAACCTCGCCCTACCAGCACAGATTCCATCCCAAACCCCCCATCCTAGCACAATCCCCCCCCCCCTCAAATTTTCCCTCCTAGCACAGATACCCCCAATCATCCCTACTAGCACAAAACAAATCCCCTTCCCCCTCTATCATATCACTTTTTCTAGCACCCCCCCCCCCCTCCCCCAGCACAAATCCTCTTCCCAAATTTCTCCTCCTAGCGCAATTCTTAGCCCCTGCTGTCCCTCACATTACCCTCTACCAACACGAATCCCCCCCCCCTCATTTTCCCAGGGCAACCTCCCCTCCTGCCCACCTCTTGTTACGGCCCTGGCTACAGCTGGCCATACACGTGGCATTTTGACAGAGCGATCCAAGCATTTTGGTACATGAGATACTCACATATAAGGTGATGGGATAGCCAATGAACTGGGAATGTTTCTTCACAACATCCTTTATCCGCTTTTCCTCCAAATACTCAGTCTGGTCATCCTTCAGATGCAGAATAACTTTTGTACCACGCCCCATGGGTTCACCTAGTGAGGCAAGACATTACAAACTCATTGCCTTTACCTGACAACAGTTATAGGAGAACACGCTCAGTGATCAAGGAAAATAATGCATTGTGGCCACTAGATGGAGCTGATGATCAAATGAAATAAATGCACATACTATACACAAATGTTTTGCCTTTCATTTCTATTTTATACTGAATGGGTTGTTTTACAAGGTGACATTTACAATCACTTTATGAAAACAGGGCGTCAGAAAAAAACAGCTGCAGAGCCACTTCTAACGCCAGGAAAAAGCAGCTGTAAAAACGTTCTATTAATAGCTTTTTTCATTGGCGTTTTTGCATGTTTGGCCACGTTGGCTTTTAGCAGCGTTTTTTCTGCCTCCATTCAAAATCAATGGTTGCCTAGGAGCCGTCTTTGATACGGCTTTCAGCCCATTGATTTGAATGGAAATCGCATCACAAGTCGGATCTGGTATGGATTGTGAGGGGAGCCCCACTCCAAAAAAACAGCTGGGGGTCCCCCCCCAAAATCCATACCAGACCCTTATCCGAGCATGCAGCCCGACAGTTCAGGAAAGGGGACAAAAGAGTGGCCCCATCCCCCCTGGACCATACCAGGCCACACCCCCTCAACATGGGGGGGGGTGCATTGGGACAGGGGGAGCTCTGGACCCCCCATCCCAAAGCAACTTGTCCCTATGTTGATGAGGACAAGGGCCTCTTCCCGACAACCCTGGGCGGTGGTTGTGGGGGTCTGCGGGCAGGGGGCTTATCGGAATCTGGATACCCCCCAGATGCCGCTCGCTCGTCCCCTTTCCTGACTGCCGGGCTGCATGCTCTTATAAGGGTCTGGTATGGATTTTGGGGGGGATCCCACGCTGTTTTTTCGGCATGGGGCTCCCCTCAAAATCCATACCAGACCCGAAGAAAGTAAAAAATATAGTTTTTTTTTTTAATTGTTGTTTTTTTTTTGTTTATAGCGCAATAAATAAAGATTGCAGAGGTGATCAAATACAACCAAAAGAAAGCTCAATTTGTGGGAAAAAAAGGACATACATTTTATTTGGGTACAGACTAGTCGCAGCACCACGCAATTATCCGTTAAAGTAACTCAGTGCCAAATCGCAAAATATGGCCTGGTCGTTAAGGGGGAAAATCTTACAGGCCAAAAGTGGTTAAAGAACTCACTGCATGGAATCAGAATATATTGGTTACTGATCTGACCATAGTATGATGAAATCTGATTGGTTGCTGTGGATTTTAGCATTGCACCATTGCCCTTATTATTATATGAGTAGAAAAGGGTAGAGAGCACTTACTGCTGTCAGGTCTGACTGTGAAGGACCCTCCGGCGGACGATTCCCAGATGTACTGCTCGTCATCGTTGTGTTTGGTGATCACCGTCACTTTCTCAGCGACCAGATAGGCAGAGTAGAAACCGACACCGAACTGACCAATCATGGAGATGTCCGCTCCGGCCTGCAGAGCCTCCATAAAAGCCTTGGTTCCGGACTTGGCGATGGTGCCCAGGTTGTTGATGAGATCAGCTTTGGTCATGCCGATTCCCTTGTCAATGATAGTCAGAGTTTTTTCAAGTCTGTTGGGGATCAAGTCAATCTTCAGGTCTTTCCCGGAATCCAGCTTGCTGGGGTCAATGAGGCTCTCATAGCGGATCTTATCCAGAGCCTGAAAGTATTTATAGGTCAAGTTATTCACAGCAAGTCAGAGCCCACCTATTTATTTTGGGATAAAGGTTTTACATAAATAAGTAAAAGCTGATCAGACTAAGCAGCCCTGTCAGTGGTAAATGGTTTGTCTCTTCCATGTAACTGCAAGAGAGCTTGTTCTTTTGAAAAACAACAGATTTACTGACTGGATCGCCAGATGAAATTAGAAGAAACAAAGCCTAAAAGAGAAAACTAATGCAACCATCACATCTAACCATGCAATATAATAAATGTTTGTTTTTGGGTTTAATACTGCTAGATACAATTTGGAGACACACTTTGAACCTGAAGGCAACTTCTGCCCTGTAGTTATGGTCCATGCATTTATGTTATGAACTTACATCGGATGAGTTGGAGATGATCTCTCGCAAGAAGATCTCTTTGTTGGAATAGAAAGTGTTGATGATTAGTGACATCAGCTGAGCGATCTCAGCCTGGAAAGCGAAGGTCTCCACCTCTTCCTCCATTGGTCGATGTTCTTCCGGCATCCTAAGAACAAGGAGCAATAAGGCGATGTCATATGGCACTATGGAAATACTGTAACAATCCCCTGATTAGGGACTTTTGGGTATTGTAATTTATATATTGTATCGTTGTGCATATATGCCATATAGCTAGCTACAGGGCTTTTTTTCTCAGAGAATAGGTGCAGGAACTCCCCCTTTCCAAGTCACCCCCTTTCTCTGCCCCTACCCAACTTCAAGCACTATTCCTTGGTTCCACCCCACCATCCCCCTCCGAGCACTATTCCTAGGTTCCACCCGCTATCCACCTCCGAGCACCATTCCTTGGTTCCACCCCACCATCCCCCTCCGAGCACTATTCCTAGGTTCCACCCGCTATCCACCTCCGAGCACCATTCCTTGGTTCCACCCCACCATCCCCCTCTGAGCACCATTCCTTGGTTCCACCCCACCATCCCCCTCCGAGCACTATTCCTAGGTTCCACCCGCTATCCACCTCCGAGCACTATTCCTTGGTTCCACCCCACCATCCCCCTCTGAGCACCATTTCTTGGTTCCACCACCATCAACCTCCGAGCACTATTCCTTGGTTCCACCCCTACCCACCTCCGAGCACCATTCCTTGGTTTCACCCCACCACCCCCCTCCAAACACTATTCCTAGGTTCCACCCGCTATCCACCTCCAAGCACCATTCCTTGGTTCCACGCCCTTCCTAACTCTGAGCACCATTCCTTAGTTCCACCCCCCTACCCACCACCAAGCACCATTCCTTAGTTCCACCTCCCACCTCCGAGCACCATTCCTTGTTTACACCCCCTACCTACCTCTGAACACCATTTCTTGTTTACATCCCCTACCCACCTCTGAGCATCATTCCTTGGTTCCAGCCCCTACCCACCTCTGAGCACCATTCCTTGGTTCCACCACTATCAACCTCCGAGCACCATTTCTTGGTTCCACGTCCTACCCACCTCTGAGCACCATTCCTTGCTTCAATCCCTTACCCACCTACGAGCATCATTCCTTGTTTACACCCCCTACCCACCTCCGAGCACCATTCTTTGCTTCAACCCCCTACGCACCTCCGAGCACCATTCTTTGGTTCCACCCCCTACCCACCTTCGAGCACCATTCCTTGCTTCAACCCCCTAGCCACCTCTGAGCACTATTCCTTGTTTACATCCCCTATGCACCTCCGAGCACCATTCCTTGGTTCCACCCCCTACCCACCTCCGAGCACCATTCCTTAGTTCCACCCCCTACCCACCTCCGAGCACCATTCCTTGGTTTCACCCAGCCCCTACCCACCTCCCAGTACTACCTTTTCAGAGAATACAGAGCCAAATATCATTTTGTCATTTTTATTGAATTTGGTAATGATAACAAGAAAAGCAGTAAAATAGATCCCCTGCAGCCAGTAACAAATGGGTCCCCACCAGCAAAAATAGATTCCTCTTTCAACAATAAACCAACCGCACAAAATCCCCAAATCACAAAATTTCCCCCCTAGAAACAATAGACCGCCAGCAGCAACAACAGATCTCCCCCCAGCCAGCATCAATAGACTCTGTCAGCCAGCAACAATAGACCCCTCCCTCAACAGTAGATCTCTTCCAGCAACAATAGACCCTTCTGAAAAAATCCCCTCCAGCTATAATAGATCCCCCAGCAGTAAGCATCAATAAACCCTGCAGCCCACCCCAGCCCCCCTTACCATCGCATACAGTCAGTGCTGGAGGTGGCAAAACTGCGTTCCCCGTGTTTCCACAAAAAAAAAAAAAAGCCCTGCCTAGTCATATCATTTTATGTCTATTTTTTACCAAACATTGTAAATAAAGATTGTTCATTTTAAAAATGTATTAATACTGGTTTATACACTATTGCTTCTAAAGTCCCATGGGAAATTCATGTGTATATTTTGAATGTTGGCCAATTTAAAGATCCGGCTATCACCACTTTTCTTTTCTCTGGTCTAAAAGCCAAGTCTCTATTTTTAGTGCCGATTCAATCGCACATGAAACGCACTCCGTGTTCCTTCCGTGTGATTGAGTACAATGCGGCTTTCAGTCCATTCATTTGAATGGGCTAAAATTCCAGCGGATCGCATGAAAAAGTAGTGCATGCACTAATTTTGAAAACGCACTGCAACTGGATCGCATGATACTATGGTACCATGGGATCCGCTGCAGGCAAAAGCATTGCGTTTGTAATCTGCCTTTAGGATGCCGTTAGGAATCAATTGACACCTGCAGCAGATAACACACCCAGTGCATTTGGAATGCGGTGCAGAAAATACAGAACATGGTTTTCCTGCACCACATTTCTGTGTGGACAGGCAATCAAACTAAATTTTCTTCTTTTATCATGAAGAAAAAAATCCTTGATCTCCAGCTAAGCAACTTTACCTAAGCTTAGATAATGCCATCAGTCTGCTGCAAGCAGAAGGAAGCATTTCCTCAGTCTCTTCTCCCCCCTGGTGGCCGGACTGCAACATTGTAACTTTGTAGCAATTTGCAAGGAAAGTGGGTACAGCAGGGGTGATCTAGAACTGCACAGTAGTAATCGACCGATATAGTTTTTTTTTATTGCCGATACCGATACCGACATTTTGGTCATCGCATATTGGTATTGGCCGATATCTGCCGATATTTTCGGACATTTAAATTTTTTTTTTCGTTTTTTTTTTCACAGGTACTGTTGTGGAGGGATCTGGGGGTCTAAAAGACCCCCAAAACCCTCCTCTGCACTTAAAAGCATTCAAAACGCCAAGTTTGGCTGTTTTGAATGCTGTCATTTTTTTTAATCTGGCGCTAGACAGTACCTGGAACCTGTCATGACATCACTTCCGGGTTTTTACATGGAGACCCGATCAGAGCCGAATGCGGCTTTGATCAAGTCTTCGGCGGCCGTGCGGCGGCCGGTGGGTTGGGAGACCCGGGCGAGCCGCGGAAAACTGAGGGAGGGGGGGAGACGTCCCCTCCCGCTCATTTTAATGACAGCCGAGCGGCTTCTCAGCCACATCGGTTGTGATTCCAAGACAGCCGACCGTCGGCTATGGACGCCGATACCGGGGTAATGCCTCTAGCTGCAGGCATCACTCCGGTACAAGCACGAAATATCGGCAATATTGGTAACCTCAGGGGCCGATTCCGATATATCGGGGAAAGTGCAGATCGGCCCTCGATATATCGGCTTTGCCGATAATTGGTCGATCCCTACTGCAAAACCCCCACAATTTACTCGATTGTGTAATCTTTAAACCAGCATTTCAGGCCAGGAAGTAGATGGTGGCCCCGGGTGATGCCTGAAAATGGTGCCACCCCTCTGGAGAGAAAAGCAGATCGTCAAGGGGGAGCGCTGTGATCTTTGTGGTAGGTAACAAACGTCTGGAAGTCTCAGTGGAACTCACTACTTAGCATGCACACACTAAACCTGAAAAATATATCTTTTGATAGGTCCACTTTAAACCTGCTGAACCATCACAGCCGCCATCTTCATGGTTCTTCTCACAGTTCCCTGCTGCTATTATACTCATACTGCTAGTGACCAAGCCATCACCAATCAATGGCAATAGACATCGGGTATTATATATGTCTTCTGTAAAGTCCCTATGCAGTGCCAGGACATGGTCCTTTAGCACCCAAAAAATAAGGCCAAAAGTAAAGCCCTCATAACCCCCCCCCCAAGTCCCCCCTCCCCCAACATGTATAAAGACATATAGTGATGAGTCATTCACTTTAAGGTCATCACAGAGGAAAAGGGGGCACTCTTTACATTCTAGAGGAAAAGAGATTTCATCTCCAAATACCATAAGAGCTGTGAAACTGTGGAATAGACTCCCTCCAGAGGTGGTTCTGGCCAGCTCAGTAGATTGCTCTAAAAAAGGCCTGGATTCTTTCCTAAATGTACATAATATAAATGGGTACTAAAATTTATAGGTAAAGTTGATCCAGAGAATATCTGATTGCCTCTCGGGGGATCAGGAAGGAATTTTTTCCCCTGCTGGAGCAAATTGGATCCAGAAGAAGGCAAAAAATCCCAGCAAATCATGGTCCACTGTGGGTATGTGATTTTGTATATGGGATTGTATGATTTTTTTTTTTAATTCTTTTTTTTTTTCCCCTTTTAATGGTTGAAATTGATGGACTTTTTTCAACCAGACTAACTATGTAACCATGTAACCATGAACAGCTTGCACACCACCCCATGCCGAATCGCCCAAGGCGACTTTTCCTTCTGCCCCGACCCCTTAGCCCAGTGTTGCTCCATAAACAATGCACTTGTCTTGGTAACTCTACATACCTGGTCTGTGGGTAGTTAGTCTAGATGTCTGCACTATAGTTGCTTCAGCGTCTTGAATTCTCTGAGACAGATTGCACCTTCAACAGCGATTTGCTGTTTTTTATAGCTTTATGATTCGTTTAGCGTAGTAAGCTCCTCAGTATTCCTCTCTGTCTGTCTTTTTTGTATCCCCCTATGTGTCTTCTTTGGATCCCTATAGCAGTAGTAGTAGGATGAGCTGTGCTCTTTTGTGCTTCTTCCCTGCGTTCTTCTGGGGTGACTACAGCAGCAGCTGTCCCAGCCCTCTTATATAGCAGTGGCAGCTCATTCTGGAAGAGTCTTTCTTACCGAGCTAGAAGGAGCGAGAAGCAGAAGCTTCCAGGGGGGGTGTCAGATGTCAATGAGGAGTGCATGTGTTGGGACACCCTGGAATGAGATATTAATAGCTGCTGCGTTTTCTCTACCATGTGACCCCCCCCCCCACACCCCCCCCCCCCTTCCACATGCTCACAGTTGCTTCCTGAGGTTTTCAGAAAGTAGAATTCCACATTTTGCAAAAAAATATATTGCAAACAGCCAAAATAATATATATATATATTTTTTTTTTTGCATCTGAGCCTGCAAAGCATTCGGTCCACAATCAATGGATCACGGGTGCAATGGTGTGACTCCTGAACTATTCCTCCAGCTCAGGTTTATACCAGAGCACGGACCTTCAGTTACAGAGCTGGAGGAAGTATCAATGGACTACGAGATGATGTCATCGTATTTGTGCTCCATTGAAAACGATGAGTCCCTCTGCCTCGGTTGGGAGATCCCTGGGAATGAATGACGCGGCTGTGTGCACAGCCACACCACATTCAAATTTGGTAGGAGACGGTGTTCTATCAGAATAGCGCTACCTATGAGATTCTACTACCGGAAGTGACGTATGGACTAGAACAACTTACTGCGCATGCGCCATGCATTCTAACTTGGCCGCTATGCGTTCCAATAGGTTTCCTAATGTGACAGAACACGAAGCAGAGGACATCTTCTTACACCCACGCAAGTCTTGAATTTTACATTTATTTTAGCAGTAAACTCACCTTATATACTCAAATAGACTATTTCACCGCGACCGAGTGAAATAGTCTATTTCACTATACAGTATCTTACAAAAGTGAGTACACCCCTCCCATTTTTGTAAATATTTTATTAACGTATTTATCGGCGTATAACACGCACTTTTTCCTCCTAAAAATGGAGGAAAAAGCATCAGTGCGTGTTATACGCCGATATTAAAAAAAAAAAAACGGCCAGGAAGCATTGCCGAGGAGAAGGAAGGACGAGCTGTCATAAGAGCAGAAGGGGGCGGGCCGGGCCGAGGAGAAGGAAGGACTAGCTGTCATAAGAGCAGAAGGGGGCGGGCCGGGCCGAGGAGAAGGGAGAACGAGCGAGCGCAGTCATCGGAAGTCCCGCCTATGACAGACGTCACACGTCTCGGCAGAGGAGGCGGGACTTCTGATGACTGCGCTCGCTAGTTCTTCCTTCTCCTCGGCCCGGCCCGCCCCCTTCTGCTCTTATGACAGCTAGTCCTTCCTTCTCCTCGGCCCGGCCCGCCCCTTCTGCTCTCGGCGCTGCTTCCCGCCCTTTTTTAAAACAAATTTGGTCAGTTCCAATGGCGCTTGCGAGGCTGCATATATGGACACTGCTGGTGGGGTGCATTTATGGACACTGCTGGTGGGGTGCATTTATGGACACTGCTGGTGAGGATGCATTTATGGACACTGCTGATGAGGCTGCATTCATGGGCACTGGTGAGATGTCATTTGTCTTAAAAAAAAAAAAATTTCTGAGTTCAAAGCTGTTTATTTTAAATTTAAGCTTTTTCCTGAAATTTCTCTCCAAATATTGGGGTGCGTGTTATACGCCGGCGCGTGTTATATGTCGATAAATACGGTATACCTTTTCATGCGACAACACTGAAGAAATGACACTTTGCTACATTGTAAAGTAGTGAGTGTACAGCTTTTATAACAGTGTAAATTTGCTGTCCCCTCAAAAAAACTCAACACACAGCCATTAATGTCTAAACCGCTGGCAACAAAAGTGAGTACACCCCTATGTGAAAATGTCCAAATTGGGCCCAACTAGCCATTTTCCCTCCCCGGTGTCATGTGACTCATTAGTGTTACAAGGTCTCAGGTGTGAATGGGGAAAAGGTGTTTTAAATTTGGTGTTATCGCTCTCACTCTCTCATACTGGTCACTGGAAGTTCAACATGGCACCTCATGGCAAAGAACTCTCAGAGGATCTGAAAAAAAAAGAATTGTTGCTCTACATTAAGATGGCCTAGGCCAGTGATGGTGAACCTTTTTGAGCCCGGGTGGCCAAACTGCAACAGGTGCAAGAGCAGCGTGTCAGAGGTCATGTGAGGCAGGAGGAGGGGGAGGACAGAACTCTGCTCACCGCACCATATGTCTGATTCCTGGGAGGAGATCGCACATGGCTTGCTACAGTAATGGCCCCTCTAGGAGTCCCTGCCTTCCCCGACAGGTGCAGCGCCCGCTCCCCTCTCACCTGTGCACTTCTCTCTGAACCCCCAGTAATCCCCATCCTCCAGGGGCAGCAGTGACACCCAGCACTGCTCAGACAGCTCAGGGGTTGAGAGAGAGAGGGGTGGTGAGAGAGAGGGGGGGCTGAGAGAGAGGGGTGTAAGAGAGAGAAGGGGACTGAGAGATGGGGGTTGGAAGAGAGAGAGAGAAAAGAGGGTGTGAGAGAAATGGGGGGCTGAGAGAGATGGGGGGCTGAGAGAGATGGGGTGGCTGAGAGATACAGGAGGGACTGAGAGAGAGAGGAGAGTGAGGAGAGAGATGAGAGAGAGACTCTTAGCTCTGCCCCTATCTGCCCCCCCCGTCCCAGTCTCTGTCTGCAGGTAGGTCTGTGTATGCTCATGTCTGGTACCTTCCATGCCCGTCTCTGTGTGCTCCCTGATCTGTTCCTTCTAGCGGTTCCCTTGTAGCCTGCGCCTCCCACCCATCCTCATCTTCCAGGCCCCGAGTCATTCTGTTCTCCTGGCCTCACTGTTGGTGATTTAGCAGAGAGGAGGCACAGGGCATGCTGCGCCCGCTGCTTGCCTCTTCAGGGGTCAAGGAGGTAGTAAACCTCTTTTTTCCCTCCCGGGTACTCAGGCTTATCTCTTCACCTACCCCGTGGAGGCTGCGGGGCCGCCCACTCTCTCACCTTGTGAAGATAGATTCCCACAGCTCGTCCTCGCCGCTGTTTGCTGCTGCACTCCCGCAGTCACAAACCTGGACTCTCCATGGATCTCCTTCTACCTGCGATCACCAGACTGCTCGCATGCCCACAGAGAGACTCTGCGTGCCAGCTGTGACACGCCTGCCATAGGTTTGCCATCACTGGCCTAGGCTATAAGAAGATTGCCAAGACCCTGAAACTTAGCTGCAGCACAGTGGCCAAGACCATACAGCAGTTTAACAGGACAAGTTCCACTCAGAAAAGGCCTCGCCATGGTCGACCAAAGTAGTTGAGTGCACATGCTCAGCGTCATATCCAGAGGTTGTCTTTAGGAAATAGACGTATGAGTGCTGCCATCATTGCTGCAGAGGTTGAAGGGGTGGGGGGGTCAGCCTGTCAGTGCTCAGACCATACGCCGCACACTGCATCAAATTGGTCTGCATGGCTGTTGTCCCAGAAGGAAGTCTATTCCAAAGATGATGCACAAGAAAGCCCGCAAACAGTTTGCTGAAGACAAGCAGACTGAGGACATGGATTACTGGAACCATGTCCTGTGCTCTGATGAGACCAACATAAACTTATTTGGTTCAGATGGTGTCAAGCGTGAGTGGTGGCAACCAGGTGAGGAGTACAAAGACAAGTGTGTCCTGCCTACAGTCAAGCATGGTGGTGGGAGTGTCATGGTCTGAGGCTGCATGAGTGCTGCCGGCACTGGGGATCTACAGTTCATTGAGGGAACCATGAATGCCAACATGTACTGTGACATACTGAAGGAGAGCATGATCCCCTCCCTTCAGAGACTGGGCCGCAGGGCAGTATTCCAACATAACGACCCCAAATACACCTCCAAGACGACCACTGCCTTGCTAAAGAATCTGAGGGTAACGGTGATGGACTGGCTAAGCATGTCTGCAGATCTAAACCCTATTGAGCATCTGTAGGGGATCCTCAAATGGAAGGTGGAGAAGCGCAAGGTCTCTAACATCCACCAGCTCTGTGATGTCATCATGGAGGAGTGGAAGAGGACTCCAGTGACAACCTGTGAAGCTCTGGTGAACTCCATGCTCAAGAGGGTTAAGGCGGTGCTGAAAAATAATGGTGGCCACACAAAATTTTGACACTTTTGGTCAAATTTGAACATTTTAACTTAGGGGTGTACTCACTTTTGTTGCCAGCGGTTTAGACATTAATGGCTGTGTGTTGAGTTATTTTGAGGGGACAGCAAATTTACACAGTTATACAAGCTGTACACTCACTACAAAAATTTTCAAAAATGTGAGGGGTGTACTCACTTTTGTGAGATACTGTATAATCATTTTGTCGCTGAGCAGTGCGGGGTGTACCAAGATGGTCGTCGCCACCTTCTACCTGCCGGTTTCTCGCTATACTTAGTAGAATACAATAATAATAAAAATGTATTACTGTGATTCAGTATATAAGGTGAGTTTACGGCTAAAATAAAATGTAATATAATAATAAATATTGCAGCACAATCCTAATGGTAAATTAACACATAAAGTCCCAAAGAATTAGGTGTCCATATAGGCAGATGAACTGTCCCCAGTGGTTAGTGGTCCTAGAACAAAATTCATGCAATTTCTGTGTCCACACGGGTGCTCATGCGATCCCACCACATGTCATCACTGCCGCTCACCTTATCTTTGAGACCCTACAGCACAGGTGACAAACACAAGGCCCGCGGGCTGAATGTGGCCCCCCAGGCCATTTCATGTGGCCCTCGCACCTCTCCTGCAGCTGCGGCACCCCCCTTGTCTCTGCCCCCACCTTGCCTCAGTAGCCTGCAGCAGAGAGGACAGAACTCCTTTGCCAGATTCTGTGCTTCTCTGTGCTGCTGCTGAAAGGCTTATCATTGCCCACCCCCCTTCACAGCAGTCTGAAGCAGAGAGGAGGGCAGAACTCCTCCTACAGATCCTGCACCTCTCTGTGCAGCCACAAAACCACCTTGTCTATGCCTCCCCTGGTCTCAGCATTCAGCAGACTCTGGAAGCTGACTCCAGTCCTCCTCTGGTCCTCCTCCAGACCTTGCAATTTCTTATTCCCCCGCATTTTCTTCCTGGAAGTAGCACAAGGTAAGGTGCATTGTGATGAAAGGAAGGGTGGGTGACTCTTGACTTCTAATGGTGGGGGGGCTCTTGACATCTCATGTATGGGTGTAAGGGGCATGGGGTTCTCTGGACATCTAATCTTACAGATATAAGCGGCCCTTTGAGGGCAACCATAATACTGATGTGGCCCACAATGAAATTGAGTTTGACACCCCTGCCCTACAGGGTCAACCAGCATATCACATCAAGCGGTTTGTATATACACCATCACTCCTCCTCCCTTAATAGTATATATGTGAATGCACCTCCAATTCACAGAGATAACAGAATTCCACAGGCAGATCTTCAGACCAAATTATCCGTGGTGAATGAAAAAAGAACAAACGATCTAATGCTCTCTGTATAAATCTGTTCTAAAATTTATTAATAAAAAGTTACACTCACGTTTGGAAGGTAAAAAATCGCGCATTCATGCAGAGCTTGCAAGCGAGTGTGCATCCGGGGGACGTCACGTGACTCGCCGCCGTTTCTGAACTCCTCCCGGTCTGGCTGATGTGATGCACGCTCACTTGCAAGCTCTGCATTAATGCGCGATTTTTTACCTTCCAAACGTGAGTGTAACTGGTGGGAACCGCTCATAACGGGCACAGCAGATATGTGGACCCAGGAACTCAGCACAGGGATGGTGGGAACCACTCATAATGGGCACAGCAGATATGTGGACCCAGGAACTCGGCACAGGGATGGTGGGAACCGCTCATAATGGGCACAGCTGATATGTGGACACAGGAACTCAGCACAGGGATGGTGAGAACCACTCATAATGGACACAGCAGATATGTGGACCCAGGAACTCAGCACAGGGATGGTGGGAACTGCTCATAATGGACACAGCAGATATGTGGACCCAGGAACTCAGCACAGGGATGGTGGGAACCGCTCGTAATGGGCACAGCAGATATGTGTACCCAGGAACTCAAAACAGGGATAGTGGGATCCCCTCATAACGGGCACAGCAGATATGTGGACCCAGGAACTCAACAAAGGGATTGTGGCAACCGCTCATAATGGGCACAGCAGATATGTGGACCCGGGAACTCAGCAAAGGGATTGTGGCAACCGCTCATAATGGGCACAGCAGATATGTGGACCCAGGAACTCGGCACAGGGATGGTGGAAACTGCTCATAATGGTCACAGCAGATATGTGGACCCGGAAACTCAGCACAGGGATGGTGGGAACCCCTCACAATGGGCACAGCAGATTTGTGGACCCGGGAACTCAGCACAGGGATGATGGGAACTGCTCATAATGGGCACAGCAGATATGTGGACCCAGGAACTCAGCATGGGCATGGTGGGAACCTCTTGTGATCAGCTCAGCAGGTGTATAGATACAGAATCTGGGAGCTCCTCATAATAGGCAGAGTAGGTGTACAGACCTGGGAACTCAAAGCAGGAATGGTGGGGACACCTCATAACGGGCACATCAGACAAGCAGACTTGGGAACTCACAACAGGGATAGGGATGGTGGGAACCCCTCATAATGGGCACAGCAGATATGTAGACCCAGGAACTCAGCACAGGGATGGTGGGAACTCCTCATGATCAGCACAGCAGGTGTACATAGCCAAAAACTCAGCACAGGGATAGTGGGAACCCCTCATAATGGGAACAGCAGATGTACAGACCTGTGAACTCAGTACACAGATCTCAGCAAAAGAGTCTCCAAAAAGAAAGAAAGAACTGACCCTATAGATATGTTAGCTCATATGGATAGTGTGTAATCCTGGATACAGTAACAGTAGAGTGCTGGACTCGGGCACTCATGAGAGATCTTGTCATGGCTTCCCATGATATAAGCAACCCGCAGGCAATTCCACACACCGCCATCCACCAAGACATGAATCATGAGTTTTTGTTGGACTCATTCTTTCAATATTAAAGCCTATTTTTGGCTGCACATATGGAATGGCTCTGCCATGGAGGGAGAAGAGCATTAAGAATGATTGCAGTGGTGCAGACAATGAACGTCTGAGCTCCAGAATAGTCTAGAAGGTTCACGGGTGCAGCTGGCATCATGTCATTCAGGAGGTATGGTCACTATCCACGCTGCTTGCTCTATAATTAGAGGCCCCCAAGACTGCCTGCCTGGGAACAGATCATGTTTAATACTAGACAGGGACCATAAAAATAAAAGCACAGCGCTGACACTTTAACACTATAACAGAAGGATGGGAAAACTCATTAAGGTCTCATTCACACAGAGCGCAGTGACCTGCGTCTCTCCACACCAGGTCAATGCAGGTCACCCCTAGAGCACATAGATAACAATTGTTTTCCATGTGCCCCATTCAAAAGTAAACATGAAGAATTTTACTGAAGCATTTGTGACGCTCCAAATAAAGTAAAGAAAGTAAACAGTGCAATAGGCTAATAGGCATCACCCCCCCCTCCCCCCTCCCCCATCGCAGGGCACTGCCAGGAAAATAATGACAGCTGCAGCATGCGAAAATGGAGAATTTAGCATGAAGGCAGTGACAATGCACCCTTAGATATACGCTATAATACCAAAAGTATTGGGACACCTGCCTTTACACACACATGAACATTAATTGCATCCCAGTCCCAGTCTGTAGGGTCAGTGGTGTACCAACAGGGGGTGCGGGGGAGCGGCCCATGGGTGCCATGCACTGGGGGGGGGGGGGTGTCAGGCCAGCGCCGCTCAGGGGTGCCTCCCGGCGTAGCTGGGCCGGCCCGCATCCCCATGTGAAGGCAGCTGCAGTAGCTGCCCCTTCAGTCCATGCTGCTCTGCCCCCCCCCCCATGCTTTCTGGCTCCCCCAGTGCTCTCCACCCCCCTGTGCTCCCTGGCTCCCCCCCCCCAATGCTCTCCAGTCCCCCCCCCCAGTTCTCTCCAGTTCCCCCCCCAATGCTCTCCAGTCCCCCCCCCAGTTCTCTCCAGTTCCCCCCCCCCCCAATGCTCTCCAGTCCCCCCCCCCCCCAGTTCTCTCCAGTTCCCCCTACCCCCAGTGCTCTCTGATTCCCCAGTGCTTTCCGCCACCCTCCCCCCTGTGCTTTTGGCACACAAACCCTAATCTATTTGTATTACATGGATTTATATAGCGGCATGAATTTACACAGCACTTTACATACACTTCAGTGGGGAGCCTCCAATCTCAGGAATATGTATGTGTGTGTGTGTGTGTGTGTGTGTGTATAAATATATACACATACCTACTGTACTACCAAAAGTATTGGACGCCTGCCTTTACACATGAACTTTAATGGCATCCCAGTCTTAGCCCGTAGGGTTCAATATTGAGTTGGCCCACCCTTTGCAGCTATAAACAGCTTCAACTCTTCTGGGAAGGCTGTCCACAAGGTTTAGGAGTGTGTCTAT
>NC_138780.1:177766909-177780909 GCF_965119305.1 Pelophylax lessonae | reverse complement strand
GCTTCAATAAAGTATTGAGCAAAGGCTGTGCAACTTATGTACATGGGATTTTTTTCCTTTTTAATAAATTTGCAAAGATTTCAAACAAACTTCTTTCATTATGGGGGATTATTTGTAGAATTTTGAGGAAAATAATGAATTTAATCCATTTTGGAATAAGGCTGTAACATAAAGTGTGGAAAAAAGCGAAGCGCTGTGAATACTTTCCGGATGCTCTGTAGCTGTTTAATCCATTTGCATTGTGTTGCAGCAGGTTTTCGGCCACTTCAATTTTGTGATGGAATTGTGTGGATTATCAGATTTTATATATATGTACCTTACATGATCACACACAGTCATTCAGAGTCAACAGTTTATTTCCTAAATATTTTACACAAGCTTTATTTAATACATTATTTATTATATTATTTGTAACAGTTGTCACATTTGTTTTGAGGACACATTTAAAGTCAGAAACATTGTATCTATTTACTTGTCACAACCCTCGTCTTTTATATTTTACCAGAACATTCAGTAATATGTTGTGACGGTGTACACCACATGTCAAAACACAAGGCCCCCCGAGCCGAATCTGGCCCTCCAGGCCATTTCATGTGGCCCCCGCACCTCTCCTGGTTACTGTTGCCTTTCTATCATCTCCAGCCAGTCTGCCCATTCTCCTCTGACCTCAACAAGGCATTTTCCTCCACACAACTGCCGCTCTCTGGATATTTTCTCTTTTTCTTACCATTCTCTGTAAACCCGAGAGATGTTTGTGTGTGAAAATCCCAGATCAGCAGTTTTTGAAATACTCAGAGCAGCCCGACTGGCACCAACAACCCTGCCACGTACAAACTTACTTAACTGCTTGCCGACCGCCCTCAGCAGATGTACTGCGACAGGCAGCCGCTCCCAGGCAAATCGCCGTACATGTACGGCGCTCGCTCTTGTGAGTCTAGGGGCGAGCGTCCCGCCCCCCCCCTCGTCAGTAGGGAAGCCAATACAGCGGGCAGGCGGCTTCGATTGCTGCCTGACACCTGCGATTGCTCCCCGCTGAGAGAGAAGAACAGTCGGCTGTTGTAAACACAGCTGACCGTTCTTCTCCCTGGGATGATCACAGAGCCCCTGTGATCCTTCTATATAGGAACACAGGTCTCTATTGGTCATTAAGAAGCCCCCCCCCCCCCCACAGTTAGAAACACGCCCCTAGGCTCACATTTAACCCCTTGATCACCCACAGGGTTAACCCCTTCCCTGCCAGTGTCATTAATACAGTAACAGTGCATATTTATAGTACTGATTACTGTAGTAATGTCACTGGTACCCCCAAAAGTGTAAAAAATGTCAGTTAGGGGTCCGATCTGTCCGCCGCAATGTCGCAGTCCCGCTACAAATTGCAGATCGCCGCCATTAATAGTAAAAAAAAAATAATAAACCAATAAAAATGACATAAATCTTTCCCATAGTTAGTAGACGCGATAACTTTTGCGCAAACCAATCAAAATACGCTTATTGCGTTTTTTTTTTTTGTACAAAAAATATGAAGCAGAAAACAAATTGGCCTCAAATGTTAAAAAATTTAGATTTTTAATTTTTTTTTTGGTAATGTCCTATAGCAGAAAGTGAAACATTTTTTTTTTTTTTTTTCAGAATTGTCGCTCTTTTTTTGTTTATAGCGCAAAAAATAAAAATCGCACAGGTGATCAAATACCACCAAAAGAAAGTTTTATTTGTGGGAAAAAAAGGACGGAAATTTCGTTTGGGTACAGCGTCGCACAACCGCGCAATTGTCTGTTAAAATAACGCAGTGCCGAATTGCAAAATAGGCCCTGGTCAGGAAGGGGGTAAAAGTGGTTAAATCCTCTTTCTTCCCCATTCTGATGCTCGGTTTCAAATTTAGCAAGTCTTCTTCACCACGTCTAGATGCTTAAATGCATTGAGTTGCTGCCATGTGATTGGCTGATTAGTAATTTGTGTTACCGAGCAATTGAACAGGTGTACCTAATAAAGTGGCCGGTGAGTGTATATCATGTTTGGGGTGTTTAATCAATCTTCAGGCCTTTGAGATGTGTGCTCTGTAGAGAGGTGACTGCTATCCTGGTCTGGGATTGGTCACCAGTGACATCTCCATATACAGCCCATTTATATGATGAGCATTGGGATCTCAGATTCCCACCGACACACACCTCTCACCTGCAGTACTGACAGCCACCGGGAAGAGGGCGCTCAAGCAGTACCCAGAGAAAGGCGAAGCAAGAGAGCAGTCACCGCGCATGCGCGAAGAGTGAGAAACCCGGCGGGCCACGCCCACTCGGCGGGAGGGCGGGCGGTGCAGTGAGCGGAGCCCCCCGAGGGCTGGGCCGGCGCATGCGCGCTGAGGGAGATCCGGGTACTTGGCAGGATGAGAGCGGCTTTCCAAGATGGCGGCGGAGGGAGGAGGGAAGGAAATGAACGAAATTAAGAGCCAGTTCACCACCCGGGAAGGCCTGTACAAGCTCCTCTCTCACTCCGAGTACAGCCGCCCCAACCGCGTCCCCTTCAACTCGCAGGGCTCCAACCCGGTGCGGGTCTCCTTCGTCAACGTCAACGACCAGTCCGGCAACGGCGAGCGCATCTGCTTCAACGTGGGCCGCGAGCTCTACTTCTATATCTACAAGGGCGTCAGGAAGGTGAGCAGGGGGGAGGGGCACTGACACCTGGGGGAGGGGGCCGGGCACTGCTATACATGGGGACCCCCCCCCCATAAACCCCTGTGCATCTTACTGGGAGACCCCCAATACAGGGACCCCCCTATGCTCTCTCTATACTGGGAGCCCCCATAAACCCTTGTGCATCTTACTGGGAGACCCCCATGCTCTATACTGGGAGCCCCCCCAGTACAGGGAGCCCCCCATGCTCTATACTAGGAGCCCCCCAATACAGAGCCCCCCATGCTCTATACTGGGAGCCCCCCAATACAGGGAGTACCCCATGCTCTATTCTGGGAGCCCCCAATACAGGGAGCCTCCCATGCTCTATACAGAGACTCCCCCCCCCCCCCCCCAATTATAGAAACACCCCAATACAGGGAGCCCCCACTGCTCTACTGGGAGACCCCCCCCAATTACAGAAACACCCCAATACAGGGAGCCCCCCATGCTCTATACTGGGAGCCCCCAATACAGGGAGCCCCCCATGCTCTATACTGGGAGCCCCCAATACAGGGAGCCCCCATGCTCTATACTGGGAGCCCCCCAATACAGGGAGCCCCCCATGCTCTATACTGGGAGCCCCCAATACTGGGAGCCCCCCATGCTCTATACTGGGAGCCCCCCATGCTCTATACTGGGAGCCCCCCATGCTCTATACTGGGAGCCCCCCATGCTCTATACTGGGAGCCCCCCATGCTCTATACTAAGAGCCCCTAATACAGGGAGCCCCATATGCTGTATACTGAGAGACCCCCCCTACACCTTACAGAGAGACCCTGATATAGGGAGACCCCCCCCCATACATAATATAGAAACACCCTGATATAGGGAGCCCCCTATGCTATATACTGGGTGATCACCATACAGAGACACCCCCAATATAGGGGGTCCCACATACCTTACTGGTGGAACTCCCTATACATGATACAGACACCCTGATACAGGGAGCCCCCCTATACTCTATACCCCCCTATACTCTACACCTTCCAGGGAAACCCCCCCTATAAACCTTACTGGAAGGCCCCCCCCCCCAATACACGATAGGGAGCCCCATGCTCTATACTGGAAGACCCCCATACACCTTACTGGTAGATCACCATACAGAGATACCCCCAATATAGGGAGCCACCCATGCTCCATACTGGGAGACCCTTGTGCAATATACTGGAGGACCCCTGTATTGGTAGATCTCCATGCTCCATACTGGGAGACCCCCATAAGCCATACAAAGATTGCCATAAACCACTCAGGAAGAGACCCCCCATATGCCATCCAGAGACCCCAATATAGCTGGCCCCCCATGTCACTGGGAGCGCTGGGGCCCTGCCCCCCCCCCCCCCTACACACTATACAGAGAGTTCACCTGTGTACATACTGCTGTGTGTCCTAAATGAAGCACTTTGTACATGTGGATGACTGGCTGTCATATATGGAGGAGGGGACCAATACTGATACCTGTGATAGACAGACCCCCCCCCCCCCCCCCCCGGTTTGATATTAGGAGAGGTGTGTACCCGGTGCACACAGGAGACTCGCTCATTATATAGAGAAGAATTCTGTGCTGTACACAGAGACCCCGATAATTCTGGATCTTATACAGAGATGGGGGTGTCTTGTAGTGAATGCTCTGTTATATGGAGTCCTCTGTCACTGTGTATCCCAGACACTGCACTGAGATTTGTGTTATACAGAGAGACTTCTGCTATACAGCTGCTTGTGTTATGCAGACCCAGGCATGTAATATAGAGAGAATATCTGTGTGTTATAAATGGTGCTCAGAGATCAGTGTGCCGTATATTTCTGTATTATTCAGAGACCCCCCCCCCCCACATGGGACTCCATACACACCTGTAGGTCACTGCATATCCTCACAGCTGTGACTCTTGTATAGAGGTATGACATCTGTGCTTTCCTGGTCAGTGACATGAAGTATTTTATATAGAGGAAGCCAGCATTCTCAGAAGAAAGTCAAGTCTGGTCAGACAGACCCCCCCCCCCCCATCCTTTTTTTTTTTTCTTCTTTCTTTCTTCTCTTTTCCCTGGTCAGAAGACTTGTAGCTGCCATGGAGGGGTTCTGATGTCTGAGCACTCAGTGTGGTGCCGCTGGTCACAAGACATGAAGTCATATGACCCCCCCCCCCCCCCCCCCCAGCCGATAGGAGAATATACACCCGTCTCCTCTTCTAATACCCACTTCATCTGTTAGAGCAGGTTTATGGTAAGTATAAGAAAATCCTGAATTGTGGGTTGTCCCCAGAACATGAATAAAGGGGGAATCCTCCAATGGTGACACCCCAGGATTTCATCTCACTTTCTGTTTTGCTTATGGGACAGGAAATGAAGAGAAAGCTCCTCGGTTGAACAAATGAGGGTTATAATCGTCCCTTACGTGTCCAAAACGGGGGGGGGGCTTGTGGGGGTTTTTGCCGCCTTTAGTTCTACTTTAGGATTTTAATTTGTCCACTTTTATATAAAGGTAGCCGATTAAGAAACCGATTCTCCACAAACTATTCCTAAGAATAAGTAAAGGCCATATAAAGATGACAGCCACCTTCTATAATCCAGAAGAGGCAAGTCGAGTGGCCTCCTAGTGCACTGCTTGGTATGGGGACACTTGTGCGTGCTTGCTCCTGAGCCCCTCTATGTCCATAAGACACAGAGCACAGCTTGCTCCCTCTCCACTTACACTGATTTGACAGTAGCAGGAGCCACCAATGGCACCTGCTGCAGTGTCTCAGCCATTGGAAGGATAGGCCTAGGAGAGCTGCTGCTCTCGTGCACATCACTGGATCAAAATTAAGCTGGGGGGCCTTTTTTGCGGTACGGCACTGGGTTACTTTAACTGACGTATGACACTGTAGTCATGTAAAATTTATGTCCTCCCCCCCCCCCCCCCTCCAAATAGAGCAACATTATGCATGTTCTTCACTATCTTGGATATGATGGCAGCAAACTTGGGTGTCACTGAGGTGACATTCTGTAGTATTGCCCTTTGCGTCTCTAGGCTGCTACATAAAAGGTTTATGCAGAGAGGTAAGGGGAAGGGCAAAGGAGCTGTGCCAGCACAGAAAGTAAATGTACTCCCATAAGTGGGGGGGGGGGGGGTGAGGGTTAGGTTGTGGAAGAAGAGATTTATGATAGGGAATTGGCTCCCATGGAGTAGTCAAGGATTTCTAGCAGTTTAATTGGCAAGTGAATAAAAAAAAAAAAATTGAGGGAAAAGGCTGCAAGTAAACATTGTAAAATCCTGAATTTTTCTTTGCTTTTACGTTTAATTTCTTTAGATTACATATTATAAAAGCACTTTAAGCTCCCATTCACACTATATAGCATGTAACACGTATGTGCATTTTTTTAGCCCGTTGTGCTTTGCATGTTCTGGGGAGCCGTTTTCCATGAATGACACCAAAAGTCCAGCATGTGTTGCTACACAACTGTGAATGCAGCCTTAAAGCCCAACTCTGGGCAAATAAAATGTGATCCCTTATAGTGGGGCTGTACCTGCACTGCAAGGGTTAATTGCCCGTTTTATATTTAGGGGAAGAATAAAAGGAGATTTTACTTACCCGATCCTCCGTTAGACCGTTCCCTGCAGCATTTGCAACCCCGCGCTCCACTGATCTAGAGTCCTGGCACCTTCAGGGGTCCATAACCCTGCACCAGACGTGAGGATGGCGCGGCATGTGCCGAGAATGCAACATGGTGTTTTTTTTTTTTTTTTTTTTTGTTTTTTTGATCGTTAAAGCAGAGTTCCACACCCACCCCACCCCCCCCCCCCCCCCCCCGTCCAAAAATTAAGCCAGCAGCTACACATACTGTAGCTGCTGACTTTTAATATTAGGACACTTACCTGTCCTGGAGTCCAGCGATGTCAGCACTGCAGCTGATGTTTCTGTCGGGTGCTGCCGCCGCCATTGCCGCTGAGGGAACCCGGCAGTAAAGCCTTGCGGCTTCACGGTTGAGTCCCGACTGCGCAAGCGTGCTGCGCATTCCTATTGGCTCGGCGGGGATGGGGAGGAGGGGACCAAATATCCGAGGGACGGCGTCGTATCCCGGAAGTGGAGAAGGGTACCTGACAAAAACAGGTACCCGTTTCCCTCCCCCCCCCCCCCCCCCCAAAAGGTGCCAAATGAGCGGAGGTTCCACTTTTGGGTTTAAGTTCCGTTTTTAAGTTGATGGGTTTATCCTTCTGCTTTAAAATGGAACTAAACCTATCCATTTGACAGTTTATTATATTCAAAGCATGCTATAAATAGTAACTCTCAACCAACAGTCAAGCCATCAAATGGTTGGTGCTATAACTGATCACATGTGCAGCACCATGGCAACTGCAGATAAAACAGAAGCCAAGATGGCTGCTTCCTTGACCGTAAGGGATAGGAGGGTTTAGTTCTGATTTTAAAAAGTTGCCAAAAGGTTTGCTATTGCTGACCCGCTTCTGAAAATGCTAATCGCCTGGCTGCTTTTAGTTTCAGTTCTTTAACTGCCTCCTGCCCACCGCATAGTAAAATGGAGTGGGCGGCTCTCGTTCTGTACTGACATCCTATGACATCTCCTTGTCTCGCAACGGGGGTGCACAGTGTGGCGCTCGTGGCTCTTTACCCATGTGATCAGCTCTGTCCAATGACAGCTGATTACATGTAAACAAGGAAGTGTCATTCATCAGCTCTCCTCTCCTTACACTGACAGTGAGAGGAGAGCCGATCAGCGGCATCTCCTCACAGGGGAGACCTGTATAGGTAACCAGGGCACTGATCATCAGTGATGACACTCTGTACCTGCCCATCAGTGAAGGAGAAAAATTATTTATTTACAATTTTCTAACAGACACTAAGACCTCTTATTTTTTGCTAAACAAAAAAACCCCAGCGGTGATTAAATACCGCCATAAGTAAGTTTCTGGAAACTGGATACAGACATGCGTTTCCGGAAAGAAAATGCTAAAAAATGCATTTGGTACAGTGTTGCATGACCGTGCAATTTTCACTCAAAGTGTGACAGCGCTGAAAGCTGAAAATTGGCCTGGGCAGGAAGGGGGTGAATGTGCCCGGTATCGAGGTGGTTAAAGTGTTAAACCTACAACAGTAAAATCAGTCTGTATATGCAGTAAGGGCTCTTTCAGACAGCCGCTCCGTGTGAAAACTCCGCTCCGGCACTTTTTTTTTTTTTTTTTTCACGGAGCGGATGACATTTCTGTCATCCGCTCCGTGTGTCCGCATATCATCCCATCCGTTTGCGGATGATATACGGACATAATGTAAGTCTATGGGCATTGCGGATGACACCGCTGACATCCGATTTTCCTTCCTTTCCGTTTTTTTACACTGAGGAAAAATAGGGTTCTGTTCCGTTCCAAAAAACCGGAACCGAACTGAAAGGAAGAAAATCGGATGTCAGCGGATGGTATTCCGCTGACATCCGCAATGCCATAGACTTACATTATGTCCGTAAATCATCCGCAAAAAAAATAGGATGATTTGCGGACACACGGAGCACCCGTGTGAAAGGGCCCTTAAGCATGCTTGTTATACTTTGCAACCTAAGGGGTTAATCCTCTGCATTGTATAAAAAGGCTGTTTGGTCCTGTCTTCTCGGATCCTTCCCTTTCTTTCACTCCCTGTCTCCAATCCATCCCCCGATAAGACAGAGCTGTTGATAGAACATTCTAAGCCTTTGGAGTCACTTTGCACATGCTCAGTTGGTTTGTATTGCTAGAGTTTTTTTTTTTTTCCCCATTTTCTTGGGACATGTGATCAGATCAGGACCAATTGGCACTGTTCAGACAGGGGGTCAGGGATCAAGCAGCCTCGTAGGACAGTCCGAAGAGAATGCCAACTCCTATAAACTAAAATTTAACAAGACACTGATAGAAGTCGCACGATGGCTATATATTGCTGATAAGAAAAGGTATTTAGTAGTTTATATTTACAAAATAATTGCATTTTCATGTTCTGTGTACTGTGGGAAGCCAGATATAGTGACTGCAGGCTCCTGGAGAGACCAGATATAGTGACTGCAGGCTCCTGGGGAGAGCAGATATAGTGACTGCAGGCTCCTGGGGAGAGCAGATGTAGTGACTGCAGGCTCCGGGGGGAGGGCAGACGTAGTGACTGCAGGCTCCGGGGGGAGGGCAGACGTAGTGACTGCAGGCTCCTGGGGGAGGGCAGACGTAGTGACTGCAGGCTCCTGGGGGAGGGCAGACGTAGTGACTGCAGGCTCCTGGGGGAGGGCAGACGTAGTGACTGCAGGCTCCTGGGGGAGGGCAGACGTAGTGACTGCAGGCTCCTGGGGGAGGGCAGACGTAGTGACTGCAGGCTCCTGGGGGAGGGCAGACGTAGTGACGGCAGGCTCCTGGGGGAGGGCAGACGTAGTGACGGCAGGCTCCTGGGGGAGGGCAGACGTAGTGACGGCAGGCTCCTGGGGGAGGGCAGACGTAGTGACGGCAGGCTCCTGGGGGAGGGCAGACGTAGTGACGGCAGGCTCCTGGGTTTAGTAACACTGACCCAGTTTTACCATGCAGATAGTGAAGCCAGAATTTCTGATCTGTATACTTGTGAGGCAGTGAACTTGGTAATGAAGCCAGTAGGCACTAGCATTTTCAGAAGGTCAGCAGTGAGCCTATATATTTCTGATGGCACTGGTTTCTCCAATTAAACCCTTAGTAGATATTTAGTATACCTGAAAAAGTTTTACTACCTAGCTCACACTAATGCGATGCTGGAAAACAGCGATTCGTGTGAGTTTCCCGCACTGCATAGCAATTGCGCTATGTTCCTTCAATCTGCTGCAGATGTCAGTTAAGTCGACATCCCAAAAGCAGATCGCAAAACGCAGGCGTTCCAGTGCTAACAAAATAAAGCTGGCCGCACCTTTTTCATGCGGATGCAGTGCGATTTCAGCCATTCAAAATGAATAGGCTTAAACCACACCGCACAGAATCTTTTGTAATTTTCACAGGAGTGGGGGTGTAAATCGCATGCGATGTGACAGTGTGAACCAGGACGCAGTTTTGAAAATGAATTTGAATCTGGTTGCTGTGAGTAACCCAGACCCATCACCCTTCCCTTTTAGCCTTTGTTCACATATTGGTGTCTCAGATCACAGGCATAATCGCCACGCTTCTGCCCGCGATCCTGAATCGTAAATCACGGGACGCCCGTGTGATTCCTGTGACTTGCAATGACCTCCCCATTGCGGTGTGATAAATCGCGGTAGAATCGCAGGTTCTTGTACTTTTTTTTTTTTTTGGGGGGTGACAGGTGTCCCGCAATTGCGTGTTTTTATCGCAATTCATCGGGTACAATCACAACAAAATTGCACCGCATTTGGGAAGCCATTGCAAGTCACGAGAGTTGCACAGGCTTCCCGCCATTTGCAATGCTTCGGGTTTGGGTGGCGATTCTGCCCACGAACAGAGGCCAATATGTGAATGGAGCCTGAAGAGCAGTCTGGCTGAAGGCCGCGCTACCTTTATTTGTATTGGGTTGTGTTTAAGTTTCTGAAAAGGAAACCCCAGTATAAATGGCTGTTTAACCACGCTGTAGTTCAGAGACGGCTACGGTGCGGTTTTCCAGTTCTGGGAGGGCGTCCATGGACCTCCCCCCCCCTGGGGCGCACATCCGGCATGCTCTGATTGTTGTTTTACCATGTGTCTAGCTGTGTCCAATCACAGCTGATCACATGTAAACAAACTTGCCGGTTATCGCCATTCCTTTCCTCATGTGCTGTCACAGCGTGAGAACGGGGGCGGTAACCGGCAAGTGTGACAGGATAGTCATTGATCATTAGTGTCCTGCCCATCAGTGCAGCCTCATCAGTACAGGGAAGGAGAAAAATTACTTCTTTGCAAATGTTATAACATAAACTGCGATTTTTCAAAATTTTTGGTCTTTTTCACTTCTTCTTTAGTAAAAGATAAAAACCATAGTTGTGATTAACCACTTCCCTACCGCTGGACGTCCATGACGTTGTGGGGATATCTGAATGCCTGCAGCTGCAGATTTAATCCAATTTAATTATTCTCCGCCGGCGATTCCCTGCACCATAAGAACAATCATTGCGGCTGTTAAGCCGCTTGATCGTTCTTACAGGTGGTGGGAGGAGTCATTCTCCGGCCCCCACGCGCCGCCGCCCTCCATTGTTTATAATGGCGAGCCAGGGAAGGAATCCACCAGTGGCGGAAGTACACCATAGAGCAGGGGTCTTCAAACTATGGCCCTCCAGTTGTTCAGGAACTACAATTCCCATCATGCCTAGTCATGGCTGTGAATGTCAGAGTTTTACAATGCCTCATGGGATGTGTAGTTCTGCAACAGCTGGAGGGCCATAGTTTGAGGATCCCTGCCATAGTCTGCTGAGGACAAGATGGTCTCCGGCAGTCTCTGACTCCCAAGGCCCGGGTGCGACGTGATGAAGTCACGCCTGGCCTGGCAGTTGTCAACACTGCTGTGATCTCGGCTAGACAGCCGAGATGTTTTTTTTTTTTTTTTTTTATTTGGATTTCAGGCTTTCCAGCCTGTAGGAGAGATCTGAGGTCTTATTGACCCCAGATCTCCCCATAAAGAGGACCTGTCATTCACTATGCCTATTACAAGGGGTGTTTACATTCCTTGAAATAGGAAAAAAATGATCAAAAAAAAAAAAAATTTAAGGAAATGTGTAAAAATAAAAATTTAAAATAAACCATTAAAAAAAAAAAATATTTTTTAAAGTGCCCCGTCTGTGCTCGCAGGCAGAAGCGAACGCATGTGTAAGTCGCGGCCACATAATGCAAACGGCGTTCAATCCATACAAGTGAGGTATCGTCGGGAAAATCAGAGCGGGAGCAACAATTCTAGCCTAAGACGACCTCTGTAACCCCCAAAAAATTTTTACAGGTTACCTGTTTTAAAGCATTGCCCATGGAGATTTTTAAGTACCAAAGATTGGCATCATTCCACTAGCGTGCGCAGTTTCAAAGCGTGACATGTTGGGTATCTATTTATTCAGCGTAACATCATCTTTCACATTATTCAATAAAATTGGGCTAACTTTAGTGTTTTTTTTTTTTTTTTTATTCATAAAACTTTTTTTTTTTTCCCCAAAAAATCGAGTTTGAAAAATTTCTGCGCAAATACCATGTGACCTAAAAAGTTGCAACCATTTTAGTCCCTAGGGTCTCTGCTAAATAAAAACAAAATTATAATGTTTGGGGGTTCTGAGTAATTGTCTAGCAAACAAATTATTATGATTTTTACAGAGTGCCAGAAATGGCCCAGAATGGAAGGGGTTAAATACCATCAAAAGAAAGCTCTGTCTAGAAAAGTCATATAGGTACAGCATTGCATGACCGCAATTTGTCATTCAAATTGTGACAGCGCTGAAATTTGGCCTGGGGAGGAAGGGGATGAAAGTGCCTGGTATTGAGGTGGTTAAACTTTATACAGTAAATCCAGGTTGAATATTCTTGCCTGCTGCTATGCTATAAGTTCTGGGACAGTCATTGCACTCACCTTGTCAGAGTGAAGGAGGTCCATTGGCTAGAATTACATAACAGGTCCCAGTGCTGTAATTAGAGGAAAACGTCTGGGAAAAGCAAACAGCCAATTGTAGAAGCAGGAAAGATGATGGTTTTTCCTCACGCTGAGATTGTATTGCGCTGCATGTTTGGATCTATTAATCAGCAGATATTTAAAGGGATGTGGTGTGATTTTATATGACTCATCACGTGCAGCTTTGTCATAAAACACAATTTTGTTGTGATGTAATTTATTGCAATACATAATATAATACTATGCAAAGAAGAAGAGACAAACGGTGAAGGGAAAGTTCATTCTCTCAGACGAGTGACTGGGATAGGAAGATGGACTTTGAACAGAACACGGCATTTTGCAAGGAAAGAACAGTGCAGACTTCAAGTATGAAGAGTAAAGAGGCAATTCTAGGCAATAAGTATGTGAGCTACAAACTCTATCCAGGAGACATCAGGATTGTGGATAAAGGGGTCTTATCTGTGTATTTAAACTGTAAAGTCTCCTTTTCTCCTTTTTTTTTTTTTTTTTTTTTTTATTTATTTTTTTCTATTAAAAAAACAAAAATGTTCTACTTTCCTCCTCTGTGCAGTTGGTTTTGCGCAGATCAACCTGAATCCTCCTCTTCTCAGGTCCCTGGCTGGAGCTCCTGGCCCCTCCCTCACATTGAGTGCCGCAAGCAGCTTGCTATAGGGCCAGCCATTCAGTCACGTTCGGCCCCCGTCCCCTCTTTCTCCTGATTGGCTAACTGAGTTTGACAGCAGCAGGAGCCAATGGCGCCGCTGCTGTCTTAGCCAATCAGCCATCCGGGGCTCTCTCTCCTGAAGAAGTTGTGGCCATAGCTGGATAGAGAGGGGCCTTCTGCTGCTCACAGAAGGCTTTTTAGCCTAATGCATGAAGATAAAAAAAAAAAAAAAAAAAAAGACCTTCTGACTTTATAACCCCTTTAACCACTTAAGCCCCGGAAGATTTTACCCCCTTTCTGACCAGGGGGTGTTTTGCGATTCGGCACTGCTTGACTTTAACGGACAATTGCGCGGTCGTGCGACGCTGTACCTAAACAAATTGACTTCCTTTTTTTCCCACAAACAGAGCTTTCTTATGGTGGTATTTGATCACCTGTGCGACTTTTTTTTTTTTTTTTGCGCTATAAACAAAGAGCGACAATTTAGCAAAAATAACAAAATTTTTCACTTTTTTTTTTAATATGAAATCCCCCCCCCCCCCCCAAATTGTATAAATCAAATTTTTTTTTTTTTAATTTTTTGGCCAATTTGTTTTCTGCTACCTATGTTCGGTAAAAAAAAAATCACAATAAGCGTATTTTGGTTTGCGCAAAAATTATTGCGTTTACTAAAAAAGGGAAAGATATTTTTTTTTTTTTTTTTTTTTTTTTTTTTACGAGTAATGGTGGCGGTTTTTTTTTTTTTTTTTTTTCCCCCCCGGTACTGCGACATTGCGGCGGACAGATCGGACCCTCGACTGACAATTTTGACACTTGGTGAGGGAGAGGTTAAGTGTGTCCCTAGGGGCGTGTTTCTAACTGTCATTGGATGTGGCTAGTGGTGTAATAGCACAGATCAGCGGTCCTACATAGCAGGACCGAGTGATCTGTGTTTTTACACAGTGGAGAGTGACAGGCGGCTCTGCTTACATTAGCCACCTGCCTTTCTCCCCCTCTACCCCCGGCGGCGCACGCTCGCCCCCTATTCGCTCCCAGGCTAGTGACGTACCGGTACGTCACTTTGCCTGGGAGGGGGCTGACCGCCGCCGTATATAGTCGGTCGGCAAGTGGTTAAAGTGGTTGTAATGTCAGTTGTTT